>NW_025228119.1:46902-102747 GCF_018294505.1 Triticum aestivum
CGAGTGTCTCAAAACTCTTCTTAGCTCAAACTGACAGGATGGGCACGAAATTTTTTCGACCAATTTTTTTTTTTTTTTGACTGCCCGGACCCAAAAACTGGAAACGGGTCAAAAAAAAACTTGCTATAATGGCACCTGTCTCAAAACACTCAGAAACACCTAAAAATAGGATAGCCAGAAATTTTTTCGAAAAATGCGTTTTCGAAAAATTTTGGGCCTAAACGGAGCGTGGCTACCCGACTCTTTTTTTTTTCCGAAACCTACTCCGGCAAGGAAACACGAATCGGAATCTAGATGGATCTCGAAAACAAACCTAATATGACAAGAACTCGGATTGGTGATGGATATATGGTGGTAGATGGCAGCGATGGTGGTATATGACAGCGGTGGTGGTATATGGATACGGATTCGGAGCGGTGGCGGATAAGCGGTGGTGGTAGATGGCAGGGGCGATGATGATGGTGCGGCGGCGGCGTGACAACTTATGACCAGAACTCGAAACTCTAAAAGACTAGACTCTAAGACCAGCAACTAGACACGACGATGCAACCGCAAATTCAACAAAGCAAAACCCTAAAAAGATTATGCAAAGGCTCAGATTGGTTCGGATATGATGAACTAACCCTAATTTTTTTTTTGTGGCTTTTTCGTGGACTGTAGGTATGAAGAACAGACTCGATCTAAACTACGAAAAACTGTAAAATCTCACCGAGCAACCTGGAAATCTGATACCACTTGATAGAGGCAGAGGTGTCCCGTCTTTCGATGAGATGATGGATATCGCTTTGGTGGAAGTCGACTTTGACGATCCGACTACGAACGTGCGAGGACGTCGCGCCTTAGCAATCGCTAAACCAACTTCGAGAGGTTATTGACCACGCCGGAGCACAATCAACCTGACCACGAGGGTCTGTTTCCTGCGAGCAAACGAAGAACAAGCAAGAAACTAAGATTGCAATCTGGATATTGCGAATATAAGATGAAAGCTTTATTGATCAAGGTGGGGTTCTGTGACGCCTTTGTCTGGTCGTTGAACACAAACGAAGTACGCGAAGTTGCAGCTATGGCGAACTTTTAATCTAAACAAAACCCAAAGTCTAAACGATGCCCTAAGGGCTGTATATATGGAGGAAGAGGGGGGGAATTTCGTGGCCCTTGGTGGAGGGGTCCGAAATCAACCCTATCTCTTGTTTCCCCACACATACGGACTCTAAAAATAGCCTATACTTATGTATTTCGAAATTACATGGGCCTGGCCCAATAATAAGGTGACGCAGCACCTAAAATAGCCTCGGGACGAAATTTATGAAGTGGCGTCTTGTATATTTCGTCCAAGGCTTCATGCACCCATTATTGATAGAGGCAAAGGTGTCCCGTCTTTCGATGAGATGGTGGATTTCGCTTTGGTGGAAGTCGACTCTGACGATCCGACTACGAACGTGCGAGGACGTCGCGCCTTAGCAATCGCTAAACCAACTCCGAGAGGTTATTGACCACGCCGGAGCACGATCAACCTGACCACGAGGGTCTGTTTCCTGCGAGCAAACGAAGAACAAGCAAGAAACTAAGATTGCAATCTGGATATTGCGAATATAAGATGAAAGCTTTATTGATCAAGGTGGGGTTCTGTGACGCCTTTGTCTGGTCGTTGAACACAAACAAAGTACGCGAAGTTGCAGCTATGGCGAACTTTTAATCTAAACAAAACCCAAAGTCTAAACGATGCCCTAAGGGCTGTATATATGGAGGAAGAGGGGGGGAATTTCGTGGCCCTTGGTGGAGGGGTCCGAAATCAACCCTATCTCTTGTTTCCCCACACATACGGACTCTAAAAATAGCCTATACTTATGTATTTCGAAATTACATGGGCCTGGCCCAATAATAAGGTGACGCAGCACCTAAAATAGCTTCGGGACGAAATTTATGAAGTGGCGTCTTGTATATTTCGTCCAAGGCTTCATGCACCCATTATGGTGGCTTCAAAGTCCTGAAATCATCACTTGTAACTCCGTTCTTGTTTCCCTTGCGCATGCCATCATCTCCATGCTTGTTCTTGCTCCAATGTTCATCCTTCTCCAAGCTAGGCCCTTCATTTGTAAGCAAAACAAATGTATCCAATTTAGGCAGCATCATATTCTCATGAACATTAGAATCATTACCAAGAAACGAAAGTACCTGGTAATTTAGTTGGCGTGCACGAGCTCTAGTAATTGGTCCAGTATGTATAGCGGCAGGGGTTGTGGGTGTAACAATTGTATTGATGTCCTCATCACCTCCACCAAGGGCCACGAAATTCCCCCCTCTTCCTCCATATATACAGCTCTTAGGGCATCGTTTAGACTTTGGGTTTTGTTTAGATTAAAAGTTCGCCATAGCTGCAACTTCGTGTACTTCGTTTGTGTTCAACGACCAGACAAAGGCGTCACAGAACCCCACCTTGATCAATAAAGATTTCATCTTATATTCGCAATATCCAGATTGCAATCTTAGTTTCTTGCTTGTTCTTCGTTTGCTCGCAGGAAACAGACCCTCGTGGTCAGGTTGATCGTGCTCCGGCGTGGTCAATAACCTCTCGGAGTTGGTTTAGCGATTGCTAAGGCGCGACGTCCTCGCACGTTCGTAGTCGGATCGTCAAAGTCGACTTCCACCAAAGCGATATCCATCATCTCATCGAAAGACGGGACACCTCCGCCTCTATCAAGTGGTATCAGATTTCCAGGTTGCTCGGTGTGATTTTACAGTTTTTCGTAGTTTAGATCGAGTCTGTTCTTCATACCTACAGTCCACTAAAAAGCCACAAAAAAAAATTAGGGTTAGTTCATCATATCCGAACCAATCTGAGCCTTTGCATAATCTTTTTAGGGTTTTGCTTTGTTGAATTTGCGGTTGCATCATCGTGTCTAGTTGCTGGTCTTAGAGTCTAGTCTTTTAGAGTTTCGAGTTCTGGTCATAAGTTGTCACGCCGCCGCCGCACCATCATCATCGCCCCTGCCATCTACCACCACCGCTTATCCGCCACCGCTCCGAATCCGTATCCATATACCACCACCAATCCATATCCATATACTACCACCGCTACCACCACTGCTGCCATATACCATGATAGAGGCAAAGGTGTCCCGTCTTTCGATGAGATGATGGATATCGCTTTGGTGGAAGTCGACTTTGACGATCCGACTACGAACGTGCGAGGACGTCGCGCCTTAGCAATCGCTAAACCAACTCCGAGAGGTTATTGACCACGCCGGAGCACGATCAACCTGACCACGAGGGTCTGTTTCCTGCGAGCAAACGAAGAACAAGCAAGAAACTAAGATTGCAATCTGGATATTGCGAATATAAGATGAAAGCTTTATTGATCAAGGTGGGGTTCTGTGACGCCTTTGTCTGGTCGTTGAACACAAACGAAGTACGCGAAGTTGCAGCTATGGCAAACTTTTAATCTAAACAAAACCCCAAAGTCTAAACGATGCCCTAAGGGCTGTATATATGGAGGAAGAGGGGGGGAATTTCGTGGCCCTTGGTGGAGGGGTCCGAAATCAACCCTATCTCTTGTTTCCCCACACATACGGACTCTAAAAATAGCCTATACTTATGTATTTCGAAATTACATGGGCCTGGCCCAATAATAAGGTGACGCAGCACCTAAAATAGCCTCGGGACGAAATTTATGAAGTGGCATCTTGTATATTTCGTCCAAGGCTTCATGCACCCATTATGGTGGCTTCAAAGTCCTGAAATCATCACTTGTAACTCCGTTCTTGTTCCCCTTGCGCATGCCATCATCTCCACGCTTGTTCTTGCTCCAATGTTCATCCTTCTCCAAGCTAGGCCCTTCATTCGTAAACAAAACAAATGTATCCAATTTAGGCAGCATCATATTCTCATGAACATTAGAATCATTACCAAGAAACGAAAGTACCTGGTAATTTAGTTGGCGTGCACGAGCTCTAGTAATTGGTCCAGTATGTATAGCAGTAGGGGCTGTGGGTGTAACAATTGTATTGATGTCCTCATCATGCCTGCAGATTTTGGGGTTAGTCCCACTTTTAACATTGCAGATTTGAAGCCTTATTTGGGTGAGGAAGATGAGTTTCCGTCGAGGACGACTTCATTTCAAGAAGGGGAGGATGATGAGGACATCAATACCATTGTTACACCCACAGCCCCTACTGCTACATATACGGGACCAATTACTAGAGCTCGCGCACGCCAATTAAATTATCAGGTACTTTCGTTTCTTGGTAATGATTCTAATGTTCATGAGAATATGATGCTGCCTAAATTGGATACATTTGTCTTGCTTACAAATGAAGGGCCTAGCTTGGAGAAGGATGAACATTGGAGCAAGAACAAGCATGGAGATGATGCCATGCGCAAGGGGAACAAGAACGGAGTTACAAGTGATGATTTCAGGACTTTGAAGCCACCATAATGGGTGCATGAAGCCATGGACGAAATATACAAGATGCCACTTCATAAATTTCGTCCCGAGGCTATTATAGGTGCTGCGTCACCTTTTTATTGGGCCAGGCCCATGTAATTTCGAAATACATAAGTATAGGCTATTTTTAGAGTCCGTATGTGTGGGGAAACAAGAGATAGGGTTGATTTCGGGCCCCTCCACCAAGGGCCACGAAATTCCCCCTCTCTTCCTCCATATATACAGCCCTTAGGGCACCGTTTAGACTTTGGGTTTTGTTTAGATTAAAAGTTCGCCATAGCTGCAACTTCGCGTACTTCGTTTGTGTTCAACGACCAGACAAAGGCGTCACAGAACCCCGCCTTGATCAATAAAGCTTTCATCTTATATTCGCAATATCCAGATTGCAATCTCAGTTTCTTGCTTGTTCTTCGTTTGCTCGCAGGAAACAGACCCTCGTGGTCAGGTTGATCGTGCTCCGGCGTGGTCAATAACCCCTCAGAGTTGGTTTAGCGATTGCTAAGGCGCGACGTCCTCGCACGTTCGTAGTCGGATCGTCAAAGTCGACTTCCACCAAAGCGAAATCCATCATCTCATCGAAAGACGGGACACCTCCGCCTCTATCAGATCGTCAAAGTCGACTTCCACCAAAGCGATATCCATCATCTCATCGAAAGACGGGACACCTTTGCCTCTATCACGAGGGGTTGGGTGGAAATCGGTGCTTCCCAATGAGCTGCCTGAGTTTTCCAGGCGCTTTCCATTGCACTGTACTTGCATACTATGGTTGCCAAGTCTGCGAAGCGTGATATGCAACGACGGTTGATGGCGTTGAGGACTCCTTCATCCGTGCAATTGTTGCGGAACACTGAAATCACATCTTCGTCGCGACAATCTTCAATCTTATCTTTGACAAGGAGGAATCTGGCCCAGAAGTGATGGACCGTTTCCTGAGGCTGCTGTTGTATGCCCATGAGAGCACTTATATATGGGTGGGCGGCTGGTTTAAAATCCGAACCCTGACCCAGTTTAGGATCTAGAGTTTGAAGAACTTCCGAGCTTAGTAGTTCGGGCTCCGGGATGTCAACTGGTTTTTTGGGCATGTCGTCCAATTCTATGTTCGAAAGACGAGGCATGTCCTTCTGCAGGTAGGTGTCTGGCTCTTCAAGCTCGGAGATCCGAACATGGTTCGTCCTCAATATAGAGGAAGAGTTGTCGACTTGCTCCTCTACAATCGTTATCTAATGGGTGATCGGCGGAGTTTTAATTTCTCTCTGATCAGGTTTAAGCCCAATCCGATCATAGTCTGTGGTGACCCCCAAAGTGGCGATGCGATCTAGGAGCTCGTTTAAAGATAACAGCTCCGCTGGATCCATCTGCTTGGAGTATTTGGAGTCAACATGAAGGGGATTTTCGATGATCCGAGAAGTCATCGTCGGCTTAACAGCCGAACAGGCGGTCATGATGAAGCCGCCCAGCAGGAGGGTTTGACCTGGGGCCAGTGCTTCTTCGGAGGAGACGTTGTCCTTGAGAATAAGGCGAGCCATCGATCCTATCTTTCAATGTCATAGCAGAACTCAATGAAAGCACCAATGTCGGTGTCAAAACCGGTGGATCTCGGGTAGGGGATCCCGAACTATGCGTCTAAGGTCGATGGTAACAGGAGAGGGGGGACACAATGTTTACCCAGGTTCGGGCCCTCTCTATGGAGGTAATACCCTACTTCCTGCTTGATTGATCTTGATGAGTATGAGTATTACAAGAGTTGATCTACCACGAGATCGTAATGGCTAAACCCTGAAAGTCTAGCCTATCTGACTATGATTATGCGAGCCATCTACGGACCTAGCCCTTCGGTTTATATAGACACAGGAGGGATCCAGGGTTACATAAGGTCGGTTACAGAGGAAGGAATCTTCATAATTTGTCGCCAAGCTTGCCTTCCACGCCAAGGAGAGTCCCATCCGGACACGGGTAGAGTCTTCGGTCTTTGTATCTTCATAGCCCATCAGTCCGGCCCACGCCTAATAGGCCGGACGCCCGAGGACCCCTTAGTCCAGGACTCCCTCAGTGAGCAAGCAAGTTGGATGCACACCTACTTAGTTTCTTTTGTTGAGCTTCCATACATTTATAGCTGTAGTGCCTCCGTTGCATGGCAATCCCTACTCCGTGCACTGACATCAATTGATGGGCATCTCCCTAGCCCGTTAATTAGCCGCGTCGATGTGAGACTTTCTCCTTTTTTTGTCTTCTCCACATAACCCCCATCATTATATTCTATTCCACCCATAGTGCTATATCCATGGCTCATGCTCACGTATTGCGTGAAAATTGTAAAAAGTTTGAGATTACTAAAGTATGAAACAATTGCTTGGCTTGTCATCGGGGTTGTGCATGATGAGAGCATTCTTGTGTGACGAAAATGGAGCATGACTAAACTATATGATTTTGTAGGGATGAACTTTCTTTGGCCATGTTATTTTGAGAAGACATGATTGCTTAGTTAGTATGCTTGGAGCATTACTATTTTTATGTCAATATTAAACATTTGTCTTGAATCTTTCGGATCTGAATATTCATGCCACAATAAAGAAAATTACATTGAGAATTATGCTAGGTAGCATTCCACATCAAAAATTCTGTTTTTTTATCATTTATCTACTTGAGGACGAGCAGGAATTAAGCTTGGGGATGCTTGATACGTCTCCAACGTATCTATCATTTTTGATTGTTCCATGCTGTTATATTATCTGTTTTGGATGTTTTATGGGCTTTATTATATACTTTTATATTATTTTTGGGACTAACCTACTAAGCCAAGGCCCAGTGCAAATTGCTGTTTTTTTGCCTATTTCAGTGTTTCGCAGAAAAGGAATATCAAACGGAATCCAAACGGAATGAAACTATTTTTGGAACAAATGTGATCCAGGGGACATGGAGTAGACGTCAAGAAAGGAGCGAGGAGGCCACGAGGCAGGGAGGCGCGCCCCCACCCTCGTGGGCCCCTCGCAGCTCCAACGACCTACTTCTTCCTCCTATATTTATATATCCATATACCCCAAAAATATCTGGGAGCACCACGAAACCCTATTTCCACCGCCGCAACCTTCTGTACCCAAGATATCCCATCTTGGGGCCTTTTCCGGAGCTCCGCTGGAGGGGGAATCGATCACGGAGGGCTTCTACATCAACACCATAGCCTCTCCGATGAAGTGTGAGTAGTTTACCACAGACCTTCGGGTCCATAGTTGATGAGGACATCAATACAATTGTTACACCCACAGCCCCTGCTGCTATACATACTGGACCAATTACTAGAGCTCGTGCACGCCAACTAAATTACCAGGTACTTTCGTTTCTTGGTAATGATTCTAATGTTCATGAGAATATGATGCTGCCTAAATTGGATACATTTGTTTTGCTTACAAATGAAGGGCCTAGCTTGGAGAAGGATGAACATTGGAGCAAGAACAAGCATGGAGATGATGGCATGCGCAAGGGGAACAAGAACGGAGTTACAAGTGATGATTTCAGGACTTTGAAGCCACCATAATGGGTGCATGAAGCCTTGGACGAAATATACAAGATGCCACTTCATAAATTTCGTCCCGAGGCTATTTTAGGTGCTGCGTCACCTTATTATTGGGCCAGGCCCATGTAATTTCGAAATACATAAGTATAGGCTATTTTTAGAGTCCGTATGTGTGGGGAAACAAGAGATAGGGTTGATTTCGGACCCCTCCACCAAGGGCCACGAAATTCCCCCCTCTTCCTCCATATATACAGCCCTTAGGGCATCGTTTAGACTTTGGGTTTTGTTTAGATTAAAAGTTCGCCATAGCTGCAACTTCGCGTACTTCGTTTGCGACCAGACAAAGGCGTCACAGAACCCCACCTTGATCAATAAAGCTTTCATCTTATATTCGCAATATCCAGATTGCAATCTTAGTTTCTTGCTTGCTCTTCGTTTGCTCGCAGGAAACAGACCCTCGTGGTCAGGTTGATCGTGCTCCGGCGTGGTCAATAACCTCTCGGAGTTGGTTTAGCGATTGCTAAGGCGCGACGTCCTCGCACGTTCGTAGTCGGATCGTCAAAAGTCGACTTCCACCAAAGCGATATCCATCATCTCATCGAAAGACGGGACACCTTTGCCTCTATCAAGTGGTATCAGATTTCCAGGTTGCTCGGTGAGATTTTACAGTTTTTCGTAGTTTAGATCGAGTCTGTTCTTCATACCTACAGTCCACGAAAAAGCCACACAAAAAAAATTAGGGTTAGTTCATCATATCCGAACCAATCTGAGCCTTTGCATAATCTTTTTAGGGTTTTGCTTTGTTGAATTTGCGGTTGCATCGTCGGTCTAGTTGCTGGTCTTAGCGTCTAGTCTTTTAGAGTTTCGAGTTCTGGTCATAAGTTGTCACGCCGCCGCCGCACCATCATCATCGCCCCTGCCATCTACCACCACCGCTTATCCGCCACCGCTCCGAATCCGTATCCATATACCACCACCAATCCGTGCCCTTATACCACCACCGATCCATATCCATATACTACCACCGCTACCACCACCGCTGCCATATACCACCACCATATATCCACCACCAATCCGAGTTCCTTGCTTATTAGGGTTGTTTTCGAGATCCATCTAGATTCCGATTCGTGTTTCCTTGCCGGAGTAGGTTTCGGGAAAAAAAAAGAGTCGGGTAGCCACGCTCCGTTTAGGCCCAAAATTTTTCGAAAACGCATTTTTCGAAAAAATTTCTGGCTATCCTATTTTTAGGTGTTTCTGAGTGTTTTGAGACAGGTGACATTATAGGAAGTTTTTTTTGACCCGTTTCCAGCTTTTGGGTCCGGGCAGTCGAAAAAAAAAAAATTGGTCGAAAAATTTCGTGCCCATCCTGTCAGTTTGAGCTAGGAAGAGTTTTGAGACACTCGCCATTATAGTGATTTTTTCGCAAAAAAAAAACAGCGCAAAAAAAAAGAGCGCAAAAAAAAAGAGCGAAAAAAAAAATTCAGAATGTGCTTTTCCCTTGTTTACGTGCCGCGCCGTGATTTTGTTGGTGTTCTAGGCTCGCGTCTCTAGCACAGTCTAGCCTAGGACCAGCACAGTACTATCGTTGAGCGTTTATTCAACTTTGCATCTCTGAATTGATTATTGCTGACCCTTTTTGCTACCATACTATAAGCCTTCCCAGCTCCACATACATCTACGTCGTGTGTTCGACTCTCCCTGGTAATCGATCTATCCACGCTTTGAGAGTTTTTGACTACAACGGTTGCCGATCACCGCCTGCTGCTGGGTAAGAACTGGTAAGAATTTGAGATTTGCTTGACGGATTTGTGATACACCACCACCACTTCTTAGTAGTCTGTAGGATCATATTCTTGTGTGTTTCTATTGCTGCTAACCATGCCAGGATCACAAGCCGACGAGATTGACTGGGAGAACTTATCGAACAAGGAGCTTCATGATAAGTTTCAGCAAATGATGACTGAACAGGTACAAGATGTGCTGAACAATTTTGAAGAGGCCATGGAGAAGATCACTGGCCTTGAGAAGACGTTCGAAACAAAGCTCGATAACAGATTTAATGAACTGCTTGCGCGTCTTCCACCACCGGCTGCACCTGTCGCACCTCTGCAACAACAACAACTACGCCCCCTTCCGAATCAGTATGGACGAGCACAGCGTGTTCCTATTGAGACAGGACAAACTTCTGGTGCCGCTGCTACTGCTGTTGGTGCTTCTTTGGCTCCTGCTACTGCTCCTGCTGGTACCCAGGAGGATGATGAGTATGCGGGTGATTATGAGGATGAGGTTGATCAAAATCAGATCTACGAGCAGCCACCAGCACCACCACCAGCAGGTCGACCTCAGGTATATATTCGTCATGGTAGGCCTGCACCACCACCTGAGGTACGAGATGATGTCCATATTCCTAAACTGAAATTGAATATTCCACCATTTGAGGGTAGATATGTTCCTGATATATATCTTACTTGGGAGTTAGAAACTGAACAACGATTTACATGTTTACAATATCCTGAGGAGAGACGAGTTGCTGCTGCTGTTTGTGCTTTCACTAGTTTTGCATGTGTATGGTGGTCTGAACATTGTAGATTATATCCTATTCCAACTACTTGGGCTGCTTTGAAAACTGCTATGCGTACGCGTTGGGTTCCACCATATTATCAACGTGAATTGCTTCAAAAATTGCAGCGTTTAAGACAAGGAAAAAATTCTGTAGAAGAATATTATCAGGAATTACAAACTGGCATGATTAGATGTGGTATTGTTGAGGAGAATGAAGCTATGCTTGCACGTTTTCTGGGTGGATTAAATAGAGAGATTCAGACCATTCTAGACTATAAGGAGTATACTAATATCACTCGTTTATTCCATCTTGCTTGTAAAGCTGAACGTGAAGTGCAGGATCGACAAGCATTGGGGCAAACTAACTTTTCTGCAGGCCGACCTTCATCATGGACACCATGTGCATCTTCTACTTCAACTGCACCAGCACTTCCATCAGGTGCCACCTCCAGCCGTGATACAAGAAAACAGGCACAACCACCATTATCTGCCAAGAGCGCACCTGTGGGGCCTACACAGCGTTCTTGTTCTTCCATAGCATCAACAGGGCACACAAGTGATATTATTTGTCGTCGTTGTAAGGGAGGAGGTCATTATGCGAGAGAATGCAAATCTCCGCGTGTGATGATTGCTACCGCGGATGGTGGATATGAGTCCGCTAGTGACTATGATGAGGAGACATTAGCTCTTATTACACGTGAAGAACATGGTGGAGATGATTCTGATCATGAGAAGCAATACATGGCTCCTGAAGACGCTGACAGGTATGAATGTTTAGTTGCTCAACGTGTTTTGAGTGTGCAGGTCACACAAGCTGAGCAAAATCAGAGGCACAATTTGTTCCATACCAAGGGAGTTGTGAAGGAACATTCTGTGCGCGTCATAATAGACGGAGGGAGCTGCAACAACTTGGCTAGCATGGAGATGGTGGAGAAGCTTTCTCTCACCACAAGACCACATCCACATCCTTACTACATCCAATGGTTCAACAACAGCGGCAAGGTTAAGGTAACACGTACTGTTCGTGTGCATTTTAGTATCTCTACATATGCTGATTATGTTGATTGTGATGTGGTACCTATGCAAGCATGTTCCTTATTACTTGGTAGACCATGGCAATTTGATAAAAATTCTGTACACCATGGTAGAAACAATCACTATACTCTTGTTCATAAGGATAAAAATATTACTTTGCTTCCTATGACTCCTGATTCCATTTTGAAAGATGATATTAATAGAGCTAATAAAGCACAACAGGAGAAGAATAAGAGTGAAAATCAGATTGTGGCAACAGAATTTGAGCAACAAATGAAGCCTAATAATAAACCATCTAGTGTTGCTTCTGAAATTAAATTGAAAAGTGCATGTTTATTTGCCACCAAATCTGATATTGATGAGCTAGATTTCAGCAAATCTGTTTGCTATGCTTTTGTGTGCAAAGAGGCATTATTTTCCTTCGAGGACGTGCCTTCCTCTTTGCCTCCTGCTGTCACTAACATTTTGCAGGAGTTCGCTGACGTTTTTCCACAAGACGTGCCACCGGGATTACCGCCTATTCGAGGGATTGAGCATCAGATTGACTTAATTCCCGGTGATTCACTGCCAAACCGTGCACCATACCGTACCAATCCAGAGGAGACGAAGGAGATTATGCGTCAAGTACAAGAGCTTCTCGACAAAGGTTATATACGCGAATCCCTTAGTCCTTGTGCTGTTCCTATTATTCTAGTGCCGAAAAAGGATGGTACATCACGTATGTGTGTTGATTGTAGAGGCATTAATAATATTACTATTCGTTATCGTCATCCTATTCCTAGGCTAGATGATATGCTTGATGAATTGAGTGGCTCTACAATATTCTCCAAAGTTGATTTGCGTAGTGGCTACCATCAAATTCGTATGAAATTGGGAGATGAATGGAAAACAGCATTTAAAACTAAGTTTGGATTATATGAGTGGTTAGTCATGCCTTTTGGGTTAACTAATGCACCTAGTACTTTCATGAGATTAATGAACGAAGTTTTACGTGCTTTCATTGGACGATTTGTGGTAGTTTACTTTGATGACATATTGATTTATAGCAGATCTTTGAAGGAACATTTGGAACATTTACGTGATGTTTTTATTGCTCTACGTGATGCACGTTTGTTTGGTAACCTTGGGAAGTGCACCTTTTGCACCGACCGAGTATCTTTTCTTGGCTATGTTGTTACTCCACAGGGAATTGAAGTTGATAAAGCCAAGATTGAAGCTATTGAGAGTTGGCCGCAGCCCAAAACGGTCACACAAGTGAGGAGTTTTCTTGGCCTCGCTGGATTCTATAGGCGTTTTGTGAGAGATTTCAGCACCATTGCTGCACCTCTCAATGAGCTTACAAAGAAAGATGTGCCTTTTCTTTGGGGTACCGCACAGGAAGAAGCCTTCACGGTATTGAAAGATAAATTGACACATGCTCCTTTACTCCAACTTCCTGATTTTAATAAGACTTTTGAGCTTGAATGTGATGCTAGTGGAATTGGATTAGGAGGTGTGTTATTACAAGATGGCAAACCTGTTGCATACTTTTCTGAAAAATTGAGTGGGCCTAGTCTGAATTATTCTACTTATGATAAAGAATTATATGCTCTTGTTTGGACTTTAGAAACATGGCAACATTATTTATGGCCCAAAGAATTTGTTATACATTCTGATCATGAATCATTGAAACATATTAAAAGTCAAGCTAAACTGAATCGTAGACATGCTAAATGGGTTGAATTTATTGAGACTTTCCCTTATGTCATTAAACACAAGAAGGGAAAAGAAAATGTTATTGCTGATGCTTTGTCTCGTCGCTATACTATGCTTTCACAACTTGACTTCAAAATATTTGGTTTGGAGACCATCAAAGATCAATATGTGCATGATGCTGATTTTAAAGATGTAATGCATAATTGTAAACAAGGAAGAATGTGGAACAAGTTTGTTGTTAACGATGGATTTGTGTTTCGTGCTAACAAGCTATGCATTCCAGCTAGCTCCGTTCGTCTTTTGTTGTTGCAGGAGGCGCATGGAGGAGGATTAATGGGACACTTTGGCGTGAAGAAGACGGAGGACGTACTTGCTACACATTTCTTTTGGCCAAAGATGAGACGGGATGTTGAGCGTTTTATTGCTCGCTGCATTACATGTCAAAAAGCTAAGTCACGACTCAATCCTCATGGTTTATATATGCCTTTGCCTGTACCTAGTGTTCCTTGGGAGGATATATCTATGGACTTTGTTTTAGGTTTACCTCGAACAAAGAAGGGGAGGGATAGCATATTTGTTGTCGTGGATAGATTCTCGAAAATGGCACACTTTATACCATGTCATAAAAGCGATGATGCTGCTAATGTTGCTGATTTGTTCTTTCGTGAAATTATTCGCTTGCATGGTTGATAGAGGCAAAGGTGTCCCGTCTTTCGATGAGATGATGGATATCGCTTTGGTGGAAGTCGACTTTGACGATCCGACTACGAACGTGCGAGGACGTCGCGCCTTAGCAATCGCTAAACCAACTCCGAGAGGTTATTGACCACGCCGGAGCACGATCAACCTGACCACGAGGGTCTGTTTCCTGCGAGCAAACGAAGAACAAGCAAGAAACTAAGATTGCAATCTGGATATTGCGAATATAAGATGAAAGCTTTATTGATCAAGGTGGGGTTCTGTGACGCCTTTGTCTGGTCGTTGAACACAAACGAAGTACGCGAAGTTGCAGCTATGGCGAACTTTTAATCTAAACAAAACCCAAAGTCTAAACGATGCCCTAAGGGCTGTATATATGGAGGAAGAGGGGGAGAATTTCGTGGCCCTTGGTGGAGGGGTCCGAAATCAACCCTATCTCTTGTTTCCCCACACATACGGACTCTAAAAATAGCCTATACTTATGTATTTCGAAATTACATGGGCCTGGCCCAATAATAAGGTGACGCAGCACCTAAAATAGCCTCGGGACGAAATTTATGAAGTGGCGTCTTGTATATTTCTTCCAAGGCTTCATGCACCCATTATGGTGGCTTCAAAGTCCTGAAATCATCACTTGTAACTCCGTTCTTGTTTCCCTTGCGCATGCCATCATCTCCATGCTTGTTCTTGCTCCAATGTTCATCCTTCTCCAAGCTAGGCCCTTCATTTGTAAGCAAAACAAATGTATCCAATTTAGGCAGCATCATATTCTCATGAACATTAGAATCATTACCAAGAAACGAAAGTACCTGGTAATTTAGTTGGCGTGCACGAGCTCTAGTAATTGGTCCAGTATGTATAGCAGCAGGGGCTGTGGGTGTAACAATTGTATTGATGTCCTCATCATCCTCCCCTTCTTGAAATGAAGTCGTCCTCGACGGAAGTTCATCTTCCTCACCCAAATAAGGCTTCAAATCTGCAATGTTAAAAGTGGGACTAACCCCAAAATCTGCAGGCAACTCAAGTTTATATGCATTATCATTTATTTTCTCTAACACCTTAAAGGGACCATCAGCACGTGGCATTAGCTTTGATTTGCGCAAATCAGGAAATCTATCCTTACGCAAATGTAACCAAACAAGATCTCCAGGTGCAAACACAACATGTTTTCTACCCTTATCTCCAGCAAGTTTATATTTAGCATTCATACGCTCAATGTTTTCCTTAGTTAACTCATGCATTTTTAAAATCAATTCAGCACGTTGTTTAGCATCAAAATTAACCTTCTTCGAAGATGGAAGAGGCAACAAATCAATAGGTGCACGAGGTAGGAAACCATACACAACTTCAAAAGGGCACATCTTAGTAGTAGAATGCAATGAACGATTATAAGCAAATTCAATAGGAGGCAAGCATTCCTCCCACATTTTCTTATTATTCTTCAAAACAGCCCTAAGCATAGTAGACAACGTTCTATTGACTACTTCAGTTTGTCCATCAGTTTGGGGGTGACAAGTAGTACTAAAAAGCAGTTTAGTCCCCAACTTAGCCCATAAACATCTCCAAAAGTGGCTAAGAAATTTAGTATCACGATCTGAAACAATAGTATTTGGCACACCATGCAAGCGAATAATTTCACGAAAGAACAAATCAGCAACATTAACAGCATCATCGCTTTTATGACATGGTATAAAGTGTGCCATTTTCGAGAATCTATCCACGACAACAAATATGCTATCCCTCCCCTTCTTTGTTCGAGGTAAACCTAAAACAAAGTCCATAGATATATCCTCCCAAGGAACACTAGGTACAGGCAAAGGCATATATAAACCATGAGGATTGAGTCGTGACTTAGCTTTTTGACATGTAGTGATAGAGGCAAAGGTGTCCCGTCTTTCGATGAGATGGTGGATTTCGCTTTGGTGGAAGTCGACTTTGACGATCCGACTACGAACGTGCGAGGACGTCGCGCCTTAGCAATCGCTAAACCAACTCCGAGAGGTTATTGACCACGCCGGAGCACGATCAACCTGACCACGAGGGTCTGTTTCCTGCGAGCAAACGAAGAACAAGCAAGAAACTAAGATTGCAATCTGGATATTGCGAATATAAGATGAAAGCTTTATTGATCAAGGTGGGGTTCTGTGACGCCTTTGTCTGGTCGTTGAACACAAACGAAGTACGCGAAGTTGCAGCTATGGAGAACTTTTAATCTAAACAAAACCCAAAGTCTAAACGATGCCCTAAGGGCTGTATATATGGAGGAAGAGGGGGGAATTTCGTGGCCCTTGGTGGAGGGGTCCGAAATCAACCCTATCTCTTGTTTCCCCACACATACGGACTCTAAAAATAGCCTATACTTATGTATTTCGAAATTACATGGGCCTGGCCCAATAATAAGGTGACGCAGCACCTAAAATAGCCTCGGGACGAAATTTATGAAGTGGCATCTTGTATATTTCGTCCAAGGCTTCATGCACCCATTATGGTGGCTTCAATGTCCTGAAATCATCACTTGTAACTCCGTTCTTGTTCCCCTTGCGCATGCCATCATCTCCATGCTTGTTCTTGCTCCAATGTTCATCCTTCTCCAAGCTAGGCCCTTCATTTGTAAACAAAACAAATGTATCCAATTTAGGCAGCATCATATTCTCATGAACATTAGAATCATTACCAAGAAACGAAAGTACCTGGTAATTTAGTTGGCGTGCACGAGCTCTAGTAATTGGTCCAGTATGTATAGCAGCATGGGCTGTGGGTGTAACAATTGTATTGATGTCCTCATCATCCTCCCCTTCTTGAAATGAAGTCGTCCCCGACGGAAGTTCATCTTCCTCACCCAAATAAGGCTTCAAATCTGCAATGTTAAAAGTGGGACTAACCCCAAAATCTGCAGGCAGCTCAAGTTTATATGCATTATCATTTATTTTCTCTAACACCTTAAAGGGACCATCAGCACGTGGCATTAGCTTTGATTTGCGCAAATCAGGAAATCTATCCTTACGCAAATGTAACCAAACAAGATCTCCAGGTGCAAACACAACATGTTTTCTACCCTTATCTCCAGCAAGTTTATATTTAGCATTCATACGCTCAATGTTTTCCTTAGTTAACTCATGCATTTTTAAAATCAATTCAGCACGTTGTTTAGCATCAAAATTAACCTTCTCCGAAGATGGAAGAGGCAACAAATCAATAGGTGCACGAGGTAGGAAACCATACACAACTTCAAAAGGGCACATCTTTGTAGTAGAATGCAATGAACGATTATAAGCAAATTCAATATGAGGCAAGCATTCCTCCCACATTTTCTTATTATTCTTCAAAACAGCCCTAAGCATAGTAGACAACGTTCTATTGACTACTTCAGTTTGTCCATCAGTTTGGGGGTGACAAGTAGTACTAAAAAGCAGTTTAGTCCCCAACTTAGCCTGATGAGGACATCAATACAATTGTTACACCCACAGCCCCTGCTGCTATACATACTGGACCAATTACTAGAGCCCGTGCACGCCAACTAAATTACCAGGTACTTTCGTTTCTTGGTAATGATTCTAATGTTCATGAGAATATGATGCTGCCTAAATTGGATACATTTGTTTTGCTTACAAATGAAGGGCCTAGCTTGGAGAAGGATGAACATTGGAGCAAGAACAAGCATGGAGATGATGGCATGCGCAAGGGGAACAAGAACGGAGTTACAAGTGATGATTTCAGGACTTTGAAGCCACCATAATGGGTGCATGAAGCCTTGGACGAAATATACAATATGCCACTTCATAAATTTCGTCCCGAGGCTATTTTAGGTGCTGCGTCACCTTATTATTGGGCCAGGCCCATGTAATTTCGAAATACATAAGTATAGGCTATTTTTAGAGTCCGTATGTGTGGGGAAACAAGAGATAGGGTTGATTTCGGACCCCTCCACCAAGGGCCACGAAATTCCCCCCTCTTCCTCCATATATACAGCCCTTAGGGCATCGTTTAGACTTTGGGTTTTGTTTAGATTAAAAGTTCTCCATAGCTGCAACTTCGCGTACTTCGTTTGTGTTCAACGACCAGACAAAGGCGTCACAGAACCCCACCTTGATCAATAAAGCTTTCATCTTATATTCGCAATATCCAGATTGCAATCTCAGTTTCTTGCTTGTTCTTCGTTTGCTCGCAGGAAACAGACCCTCGTGGTCAGGTTGATCGTGCTCCGGCGTGGTCAATAACCTCTCGGAGTTGGTTTAGCGATTGCTAAGGCGCGACGTCCTCGCACGTTCGTAGTCGGATCGTCAAAAGTCGACTTCCACCAAAGCGATATCCATCATCTCATCGAAAGACGGGACACCTTTGCCTCTATCAATAGTTATTAGCTAGATGGCTTCTTCTCTCTCTTTGGATCTCAATACAAAGTTCTCCTCGATCTTCTTGGAGATCTATTCGATGTAATTCTTTTTGCGGTGTGTTTATCGAGATCCGATGAATCGTGGGTTTATGATCAAGATTATCTATGAACAATATTTGATTCTTCTCTGAAATCTTTTATGTATGATTTGTTATCTTTGCAAGTCTCTTCGAATTATCAATTTGGTTTGGCCAACTAGATTGATTTTTATTGCAATGGGAGAAGTGCTTAGCTTTGGGTTCAATCTTGCGGTGTCCTTACCCAGTGACAGCAGGGGCAGCAAGGCACGTATTGTATTGTTTCCATCGAGGATAAAACAATGGGGTTTATATCATATTGCTTGAGTTTATCCCTCTACATCATGTCATCTTGCCTAATGCGTTACTCTTCTTATGAACTTAATACTCTTGATGCATGCTGGATAGTGGTCGATGTGTGGAGTAATAGTAGTAGATGTAGAATCGTTTCGGTCTACTTGTCGAGGACGTGATGCCTATATACTTGATAATGCCTAGATATTCTCATAATTATGCATTTTTCTATCAATTGCTTGACAGTAATTTGTTTACCCACCGTAATACTTATGCTATCTTGAGAGAAGGCACTAGTGAAACCTATGGCCCCCGGGTCTATTTTCCATCATATAAGTTTCTAATCTATTTTATTTTGCAATCTTTATTTTCCAATCTATATTATAAAAATACCAAAAATATTTATCTTATTATCTCTATCAGATCTCACTCTCGTAAGTGACCGTGAAGGGATTGACAACCCCTTCATTGCGTTGGTTGCGAGGTTCTTATTTGTTTGTGTAGGTGTGAGGTGAGTTGCATGTAGTCTCCTACTGGATTGATACCTTGGTTCTCAAAAACTGAGGGAAATACTTACGCTACTTTGCTGCATCACCCTTTCCTCTTCAAGGGAAACCAACGCAGTGCTCAAGAGGTAGCAGCTCACACCTCCGAGTTTTGACACCATCGCTCGGTCTTGCGCCTTCAACCGACCCACCTGGTAAGTTGCCTCCAATCTTCATATCTCATCTTCTTAAACCTACTGGGATTTCCCTTACTGAGTCGCCAACAATGTAACCCGACCCCTCTGGGCGGGTCACATTGCGGGGTTATATCCCCAACATTAGGCCCCAGATTGATTTTAACTTGTTCATATCAATCTTCATTGCTTCTCGTTGGCGAGTCTTCTTTGATTCCTTCCAACGCTTATTTTTGAACAGATTCTTGTAACCCGCCATGACGTCATGTGAAATAAATCCAGAAAAAACTGATGACATCACAATGTATCTTTTTGCATTAACTGTCCGAGAATCGAGGCGCCTCCCTTGTTAACATAATCATGACGCCTCGTCGATTTCCGTGAATGCCATGTCACCATGTCACAAACTTTTTTCTTATAAATAGGCACGGGGGGGGGGTACCTTTTCCAATTTTTACCCCCATCGCCTCCTCCTCCTCTCCTTCCTCGCGTTGCCCGTTGCCACCGGAGCTCCGCCGTCGCCGTTGAACTGCGTCAACCACTCGGACAAGGCCGCTACATCAACCTGTCTATTGCAGAAAACTGCGGCACAGTCCTGCTAGCCTTTAGCACCATCAGTATTCCTCTTTCTTCGCTTCAGATCCATACTAGAACGCCCTACTTCATAGAGTTCACCAATGTTCGTCCAATTGTTCATTCGAGCTTAGCCATCCCCTGCCTAGAAGTTGTATTCCAATATGAAAATGGAGCAAAATCATATTTGTCATCAAGGGTGGCACTGATAGTAAAGGTACCATCAGCGCCAGCTAGCCCCGCCGGGACCTTTTCACATGAGGTGTAGCAGCCTTGGATCTCTTGCCGTTGGAACTCTCCGGCAACTCATCAACAGGCGCAGCATACTCTGAAGAGGTATACTTCTCGGGTTCCTTGCTGGTGTCCCTGGTAGCCTTCTTCTTTCCTTGGCAGGAACTATGGCTTCCGCAACCTCTGCCGTGACAGCGTCCTGGTACATCTTATCCACGCAAATAATTGTGTCCTTGTCTGATGGGATGGAAATGACTCTCACCGGCCCTGGCATCTTCAATGTTTAGTAGGCGTAGTGGGATGCCACCATGAATTTTGCCAAAGCTAGGCATCCAAGGATTCCATTGTACGGCAGGGGGAGGTCGACAACATGAAACACAAACTTCTCTGTCCGGTAGTTCAACTCTCCTGTGAATGTCACTGGCAACATGATCTTTCCCTTAGGATAACTCATACCACGGTTGATTCCTTGAAATGTGCCCGTGACTTTGAGTTCTTCCTCTTCTATCTGAAGTTTGCTGATAACCTTTGGGGAAATTAGGTTCAACCCGGCCCCGCTGTCAACCAACATCTTTGTGACTTTGAGGTTGCGGATAGTTGGTGAAACTGAAAGTGCTAGTTATCGACTAGAGGGGGGTGAATAGGCGATTTTTATGAAAGTCTTCAAAACACGGGGTCTTTGAAGACAAATAGTAGAAATGAACCTATTAATATGCAGCGGAAGGTAGACTACACTAGACAAGCCATAGTCAAGTAAGCAATGAAGTGAAGGCACGAAGATTATCAGCAGCTAGGTAGTATGGATCAAGATGGAAGATAGAATGAAGCCAATCAACAACAGTCTTCACATAGTGAAGTCAACCAGATGATGCAAGCAGGAAATGGCTTCACGAAGACAAACTGTAAGTAAAGAGAGAGGTAAGGATAGAACCGGTTGCTTGGTGAGGATAGGTATTTGTTGGACTAGTTCCAGTTGTTGTGGCAACTGTATGTCTGGTTAGGGAGGCTAAGATTCAGCTCAGAATACCACGTATTCACTCTATTCCCCTTGAGCTAAGGACACACAGTCCTCGCCCAATCACTCTGGTAAGTCTTCAAGGTAGACCTCCAAACCTTCACAGACATCGTTCACCGGCGATCCACAATGACTCTTGGATGCTCGGAACGCGATGCCTAACCGGCTGGAGGATTCACAGTCCTCAAGTGTAACAAGTCTTTAGGTCACACAGACAGAAAGACTTCATTGATGCCTAACACTCTTTGGCTGATGAGGACATCAATACCATTGTTACACCCACAGCCCCTACTGCTACATATACGGGACCAATTACTAGAGCTCGCGCACGCCAATTAAATTATCAGGTACTTTCGTTTCTTGGTAATGATTCTAATGTTCATGAGAATATGATGCTGCCTAAATTGGATACATTTGTTTTGCTTACAAATGAAGGGCCTAGCTTGGAGAAGGATGAACATTGGAGCAAGAACAAGCATGGAGATGATGCCATGCGCAAGGGGAACAAGAACGGAGTTACAAGTGATGATTTCAGGACTTTGAAGCCACCATAATGGGTGCATGAAGCCATGGACGAAATATACAAGATGCCACTTCATAAATTTCGTCCCGAGGCTATTATAGGTGTTGCGTCACCTTTTTATTGGGCCAGGCCCATGTAATTTCGAAATACATAAGTATAGGCTATTTTTAGAGTCCGTATGTGTGGGGAAACAAGAGATAGGGTTGATTTCGGACCCCTCCACCAAGAGCCACGAAATTTCCCCTCTCTTCCTCCATATATACAGCCCTTAGGGCACCGTTTAGACTTTGGGTTTTGTTTAGATTAAAAGTTCACCATAGCTGCAACTTCGCGTACTTCGTTTGTGTTCAACGACCAGACAAAGGCGTCACAGAACCCCACCTTGATCAATAAAGCTTTCATCTTATATTCGCAATATCCAGATTGCAATCTCAGTTTCTTGCTTGTTCTTCGTTTGCTCGCAGGAAACAGACCCTCGTGGTCAGGTTGATCGTGCTCCGGCGTGGTCAATAACCTCTCGGAGTTGGTTTAGCGATTGCTAAGGCGCGACGTCCTCGCACGCTCGTAGTCGGATCGTCAAAGTCGACTGCCACCAAAGCGATATCCATCATCTCATCGAAAGACGGGACACCTTTGCCTCTATCAAGTTAGGACTGATAGGATGATTGGCAAGCGATTCAGGAACGAAATACATAATAAGACCATTTGGGAATTTTATCTTGCGCTCCACAAGATGTTTTAGGTCCCCAACAATAGCATTTGATCCCTTTGATTTTCTGTTGGAGACCTTTCCCTGCAAAAGAGAGTTAAGTTTTCTTAGCCACCCATATCTTCAGGGATGGCTTTGAAGCAATGAGTCTAAGTGCAGCATCTGAGAACTTTGGCTTTGGAGCCCTAGCAAATAGTCTTGCAGGAGGTGAATTGATGAGGACATCAATACACTTGTTACACCCACAGCCCCTGCTGCTATACATACTGGACCAATTACTAGAGCTCGTGCACGCCAACTAAATTACCAGGTACTTTCGTTTCTTGGTAATGATTCTAATGTTCATGAGAATATGATGCTGCCTAAATTGGATACATTTGTTTTGCTTACAAATGAAGGGCCTAGCTTGGAGAAGGATGAACATTGGAGCAAGAACAAGCATGGAGATGATGGCATGCGCAAGGGAAACAAGAACGGAGTTACAAGTGATGATTTCAGGACTTTGAAGCCACCATAATGGGTGCATGAAGCCTTGGACGAAATATACAAGACGCCACTTCATAAATTTTGTCCCGAGGCTATTTTAGGTGCTGCGTCACCTTATTATTGGGCCAGGCCCATGTAATTTCGAAATACATAAGTATAGGCTATTTTTAGAGTCCGTATGTGTGGGGAAACAAGAGATAGGGTTGATTTCGGACCCCTCCACCAAGGGCCACGAAATTCCCCCCCTCTTCCTCCATATATACAGCCCTTAGGGCATCGTTTAGACTTTGGGTTTTGTTTAGATTAAAAGTTCGCCATAGCTGCAACTTCGCGTACTTCGTTTGTGTTCAACGACCAGACAAATGCGTCACAGAACCCCACCTTGATCAATAAAGCTTTCATCTTATATTCGCAATATCCAGATTGCAATCTTAGTTTCTTGCTTGTTCTTCGTTTGCTCGCAGGAAACAGACCTTCGTGGTCAGGTTGATCGTGCTCCGGCGTGGTCAATAACCTCTCGGAGTTGGTTTAGCGATTGCTAAGGCGCGACGTCCTCGCACGTTCGTAGTCGGATCGTCAAAGTCGACTTCCACCAAAGCGAAATCCACCATCTCATCGAAAGACGGGACACCTTTGCCTCTATCAAGTGGTATCAGATTTCCAGGTTGCTCGGTGAGATTTTACAGTTTTTTGTAGTTTAGATCGAGTCTGTTCTTCATACCTACAGTCCACGAAAAAGCCACAAAAAAAAATTAGGGTTAGTTCATCATATCCGAACCAATCTGAGCCTTTGCATAATCTTTTTAGGGTTTTGCTTTGTTGAATTTGCGGTGCCACCGGGATTACCGCCTATTCGAGGGATTGAGCATCAGATCGACTTAATTCCCGGTGCTTCACTGCCAAACCGTGCACCATACCGTACCAATCCAGAGGAGACGAAGGAGATTATGCGTCAAGTACAAGAGCTTCTCGACAAAGGTTATATACGCGAATCCCTTAGTCCTTGTGCTGTTCCTATTATTCTAGTGCCGAAAAAGGATGGTACATCACGTATGTGTGTTGATTGTAGAGGCATTAATAATATTACTATTCGTTATCGTCATCCTATTCCTAGGCTAGATGATATGCTTGATGAATTGAGTGGCTCTACAGTATTCTCCAAAGTTGATTTGCGTAGTGGCTACCATCAAATTCGTATGAAATTGGGAGATGAATGGAAAACAGCATTTAAAACTAAGTTTGGATTATATGAGTGGTTAGTCATGCCTTTTGGGTTAACTAATGCACCTAGTACTTTCATGAGATTAATGAACGAAGTTTTACGTGCTTTTATTGGACGATTTGTGGTAGTTTACGTTGATGACATATTGATTTATAGCAGATCTTTGGAAGAACATTTGGAACATTTACGTGTTGTTTTTATTGCTCTACGTGATGCACGTTTGTTTGGTAACCTTGGGAAGTGCACCTTTTGCACCGACCGAGTATCTTTTCTTGGCTATGTTGTTACTCCACAGGGAATTGAAGTTGATAAAGCCAAGATTGAAGCTATTGAGAGTTGGCCGCAGCCCAAAACGGTCACACAAGTGAGGAGTTTTCTTGGCCTCGCTGGATTCTATAGGCGTTTTGTGAGAGATTTCAGCACCATTGCTGCACCTCTCAATGAGCTTACAAAGAAAGATGTGCCTTTTCTTTGGGGTACCGCACAGGAAGAAGCCTTCACGGTATTGAAAGATAAGTTGACACATGCTCCTTTACTCCAACTTCCTGATTTTAATAAGACTTTTGAGCTTGAATGTGATGCTAGTGGAATTGGATTAGGAGGTGTGTTATTACAAGATGGCAAACCTGTTGCATACTTTTCTGAAAAATTGAGTGGGCCTAGTCTGAATTATTCTACTTATGATAAAGAATTATATGCTCTTGTTCGGACTTTAGAAACATGGCAACATTATTATGGCCCAAAGAATTTGTTATACATTCTGATCATGAATCATTGAAACATATTAAAAGTCAAGCTAAACTGAATCGTAGACATGCTAAATGGGTTGAATTCATTGAGACTTTCCCTTATGTCATTAAACACAAGAAGGGAAAAGAAAATGTTATTGCTGATGCTTTGTCTCGTCGCTATACTATGCTTTCACAACTTGACTTCAAAATATTTGGTTTGGAGACCATCAAAGATCAATATGTGCATGATGCTGATTTTAAAGATGTAATGCATAATTGTAAAGAAGGAAGAATGTGGAACAAGTTTGTTGTTAACGATGGATTTGTGTTTCGTGCTAACAAGCTATGCATTCCAGCTAGCTCCGTTCGTCTTTTGTTGTTGCAGGAGGCGCATGGAGGAGGATTAATGGGACACTTTGGCGTGAAGAAGACGGAGGACGTACTTGCTACACATTTCTTTTGGCCAAAGATGAGACGGGATGTTGAGCGTTTTATTGCTCGCTGCACTACATGTCAAAAAGCTAAGTCACGCCTCAATCCTCATGGTTTATATATGCCTTTGCCTGTACCTAGTGTTCCTTGGGAGGATATATCTATGGACTTTGTTTTAGGTTTACCTCGAACAAAGAAGGGGAGGGATAGCATACTTGTTGTCGTGGATAGATTCTCGAAAATGGCACACTTTATACCATGTCATAAAAGCGATGATGCTATTAATGTTGCTGATTTGTTCTTTCGTGAAATTATTCGCTTGCATGGTGTGCCAAATACTATTGTTTCAGATCGTGATACTAAATTTCTTAGCCACTTTTGGAGATGTTTATGGGCTAAGTTGGGGACTAAACTGCTTTTTAGTACTACTTGTCACCCCCAAACTGATGGACAAACTGAAGTAGTCAATAGAACGTTGTCTACTATGCTTAGGGCTGTTTTGAAGAATAATAAGAAAATGTGGGAGGAATGCTTGCCTCATATTGAATTTGCTTATAATCGTTCATTGCATTCTACTACTAAGATGTGCCCTTTTGAAGTTGTGTATGGTTTCCTACCTCGTGCACCTATTGATTTGTTGCCTCTTCCATCTTCGGAGAAGGTTAATTTTGATGCTAAACAACGTGCTGAATTGATTTTAAAAATGCATGAGTTAACTAATGAAAACATTGAGCGCATGAATGCTAAATATAAACTTGCTGGAGATAAGGGTAGAAAACATGTTGTGTTTGCACCTGGAGATCTTGTTTGGTTACATTTGCGTAAGGATAGATTTCCTGATTTGCGCAAATCAAAGTTAATGCCACGTGCTGATGGTCCCTTTAAGGTGTTAGAGAAAATAAATAATAATGCATATAAACTTGAGCTGCCTGCAAATTTTGGGGTTAGTCCCACTTTTAACATTGCAGATTTGAAGCCTTATTTGGGTGAGGAAGATGAACTTCCGTCGAGGACGACTTCATTTCAAGAAGGGGAGGATGATGAGGACATCAATACAATTGTTACACCCACAGCCCCTGCTGCTATACATACTGGACCAATTACTAGAGCTCGTGCACGCCAACTAAATTACCAGGTACTTTCGTTTCTTGGTAATGATTCTAATGTTCATGAGAATATGATGCTGCCTAAATTGGATACATTTGTTTTGCTTACAAATGAAGGGCCTAGCTTGGAGAAGGATGAACATTGGAGCAAGAACAAGCATGGAGATGATGGCATGCGCAAGGGGAACAAGAACAAAGTTACAAGTGATGATTTCAGGACTTTGAAGCCACCATAATGGGTGCATGAAGCCTTGGACGAAATATACAAGATGCCACTTCATAAATTTCGTCCCGAGGCTATTTTAGGTGCTGCGTCACCTTATTATTGGGCCAGGCCCATGTAATTTCGAAATACATAAGTATAGGCTATTTTTAGAGTCCGTATGTGTGGGGAAACAAGAGATAGGGTTGATTTCGGACCCCTCCACCAAGGGCCACGAAATTCCCCCCCTCTTCCTACATATATACAGCCCTTAGGGCATCGTTTAGACTTTGGGTTTTGTTTAGATTAAAAGTTCGCCATAGCTGCAACTTCGCGTACTTCGTTTGTGTTCAACGACCAGACAAAGGCGTCACAGAACCCCACCTTGATCAATAAAGCTTTCATCTTATATTCGCAATATCCAGATTGCAATCTCAGTTTCTTGCTTGTTCTTCGTTTGCTCGCAGGAAACAGGCCCTCGTGGTCAGGTTGATCGTGCTCCGGCGTGGTCAATAACCTCTCGGAGTTGGTTTAGCGATTGCTAAGGCGCGACGTCCTCGCACGTTCGTAGTCGGATCGTCAAAGTCGACTTCCACCAAAGCGATATCCATCATCTCATCGAAAGACGGGACACCTTTGCCTCTATCAAGTGGTATCAGATTTCCAGGTTGCTCGGTGAGATTTTACAGTTTTTCGTAGTTTAGATCGAGTCTGTTCTTCATACCTATAGTCCACGAAAAAGCCAAAAAAAAAATTAGGGTTAGTTCATCCCATCCGAACCAATCTGAGCCTTGCATAATCTTTTCTGTATTTGCTTTGTTGAATTTGCGGTTGCATCGTCGTGTTCAGTTGCTGGTCTTAGCGTCTAGTCTTTTAGAGTTTCGAGTTCTGTTCACAAGTTGTCACGCCGTCGCCGCACCATCATCATCGCCCCTGCCATCTACCACCACCGCTCCGAATCCGTATCCATATACCACCACCAATCCGTGTCCATATACCACCACCGATCCATATCCATATACTACCACCACTTGTTCGTAGTCTGTAGGATCATATTCTTGTGTGTTTCTATTGCTGCTAACCATGCCAGGATCACAAGCCGACGAGATTGACTGGGAGAATTTATCGAACAAGGAGCTTCATGATAAGTTTCAGCAAATGATGACTGAACAGGTGCAAGATGTGCTGAACAATTTTGAAGAGGCCATGGAGAAGATCACTGGCTTTGAGAAGACGTTCGAAACAAAGCTCGATAACAAGTTTAATGAATTGCTCGCGCGTCTTCCACCACCACCACCCGCTGTACCTAACGCACCTCTCCAACAACAACAACAACGACTACCTCCACGTCGCGAAGCAGACCTCCGCCGAGCAAGCCGTGTTCCTCTTGCGTTTGGCCAAACTGTTGGTGCTGCTGTTGATACTTCTGTGGCTCCTGCTGCTGATGCGGAGGAGGATGATTATGTGGGAGATTATGAGGATGAGGTTGATCAAAATCAACACTACGTGCAGCCACCTGTACCACCACCAGCAGGTCGACCTCAGGTATATATTCGTAATGGTAGGCCTGCACCACCACCTCAGGTACGCGATGATGTCCATATTCCTAAACTGAAATTGAATATTCCACCATTTGAGGGTAGATATGTTCCTGATATATATCTTACTTGGGAGTTAGAAACTGAACAACGATTTACATGTTTACAATATCCTGAGGAGAGACGAGTTGCCGCTGCTGTTTGTGCTTTCACTAGTTTTGCATGTGTATGGTGGTCTGAACATTGTAGATTATATCCTATTCCAACTACTTGGGCTGCTTTGAAAACTGCTATGCGTACGCGTTGGGTTCCACCATATTATCAACGTGAATTGCTTCAAAAATTGCAGCGTTTAAGACAAGGAAAAAATTCTGTAGAAGAATATTATCAGGAATTACAAACTGGCATGATTAGATGTGGTATTGTTGAGGAGAATGAAGCTATGCTTGCACGTTTTCTGGGTGGATTAAATAGAGAGATTCAGACCATTCTAGACTATAAGGAGTATACTAATATCACTCGTTTATTCCATCTTGCTTGTAAAGCTGAACGTGAAGTGCAGGATCGACAAGCATTGGGGCGAACTAACTTTTCTGCAGGCCGACCTTCATCATGGACACCACGTGCATCTTCTACTTCAACTACACCAGCACCTCCATCCGGTGCCACCTCTAGCCGTGATACAAGAAAACAGGCACAACCACCATTATCTGCCAAGAGCGCACCTGCGGGGCCTGCACAGCGTTCGTCTTCTTCCATGGCATCAACAGGGCACACAAGTGATATTATTTGTCGTCGTTGTAAGGGAGGAGGTCATTATGCGAGAGAATGCAAATCTCCGCGTGTGATGATTGCTACCGCGGATGGTGGATATGAGTCCGCTAGTGACTATGATGAGGAGACTTTGGCTCTTATTACACGTGAAGAACATGGTGGAGATGATTCTGATCATGAGACGCAATACATGGCTCCTGAAGACGCTGACAGGTATGAATGTTTAGTTGCTCAACGTGTTTTGAGTGTGCAGGTCACACAAGCTGAGCAAAATCAGAGGCACAATTTGTTCCATACCAAGGGAGTTGTGAAGGAACGTTCTGTGCGCGTCATCATAGACGGAGGGAGCTGCAACAACTTGGCTAGCATGGAGATGGTGGAGAAGCTTTCTCTCACCACAAGACCACATCCTCATCCTTACTACATCCAATGGTTCAACAACAGCGGCAAGGTTAAGGTAACACGTACTGTTCGTGTGCATTTTAGTATCTCTACATATGCTGATTATGTTGATTGTGATGTGGTACCTATGCAAGCATGTTCCTTATTACTTGGTAGACCATGGCAATTTGATAAAAATTCTGTACACCATGGTAGAAACAATCACTATACTCTTGTTCATAAGGATAAAAATATTACTTTGCTTCCTATGACTCCTGATTCCATTTTGAAAGATGATATTAATAGAGCTAATAAAGCAAAATAGGAGACGAATAAGAGTGAAAATCAGATTGTGGCAAAAGAATTTGAGCAGCAAATGAAGCCTAATAATAAACCATCTAGTGTTGCTTCTGAAATTAAATTGAAAAGTGCCTGTTTATTTGCCACCAAATCTGATATTGATGAGCTAGATTTCAGCAAATCTGTTTGCTATGCTTTTGTGTGCAAAGAGGCATTATTTTCATTCGAGGACGTGCCTTCCTCTTTGCCTCTTGCTGTCACTAACATTTTGCAGGAGTTCGCTGACGTCTTTCCACAAGACGTGCCACCGGGATTACCGCCTATTCGAGGGATTGAGCATCAGATTGACTTAATTCCCGGTGCCTCACTGCCAAACCGTGCACCATACCGTACCAATCCAGAGGAGACGAAGGAGATTATGCGTCAAGTACAAGAACTTCTCGACAAAGGTTATATACGCGAATCCCTTAGTCCTTGTGCTGTTCCTATTATTCTAGTGCCGAAAAAGGATGGTACATCACGTATGTGTGTTGATTGTAGAGGCATTAATAATATTACTATTCGTTATCGTCATCCTATTCCTAGGCTAGATGATATGCTTGATGAATTGAGTGGCTCTACAATATTCTCCAAAGTTGATTTGCGTAGTGGCTACCATCAAATTCGTATGAAATTGGGAGATGAATGGAAAACAGCATTTAAAACTAAGTTTGGATTATATGAGTGGTTAGTCATGCCTTTTGGGTTAACTAATGCACCTAGTACTTTCATGAGATTAATGAACGAAGTTTTACGTGCTTTCATTGGACGATTTGTGGTAGTTTACTTTGATGACATATTGATTTATAGCAGATCTTTGGAGGAACCTTGGGAAGTGCACCTTTTGCACCGACCGAGTATCTTTTCTTGGCTATGTTGTTACTCCACAGGGAATTGAAGTTGATAAAGCCAAGATTGAAGCTATTGAGAGTTGGCCGCAGCCCAAAACGGTCACACTAGTGAGGAGTTTTCTTGGCCTCGCTGGATTCTATAGGCGTTTTGTGAGAGATTTCAGCACCATTGCTGCACCTCTCAATGAGCTTACAAAGAAAGATGTGCCTTTTCTTTAGGGTACCGCATAGGAAGAAGCCTTCACGGTATTGAAAGATAAGTTGACACATGCTCCTTTACTCCAACTTCCTGATTTTAATAAGACTTTTGAGCTTGAATGTGATGCTAGTGGAATTGGATTAGGAGGTGTGTTATTACAAGATGGCAAACTTGTTGCATACTTTTCTGAAAAATTGAGTGGGCCTAGTCTGAATTATTCTACTTATGATAAAGAATTATATGCTCTTGTTCGGACTTTAGAAACATGGCAACATTATTTATGGCCCAAAGAATTTGTTATACATTCTGATCATGAATCATTGAAACATATTAAAAGTCAAGCTAAACTGAATCGTAGACATGCTAAATGGGTTGAATTCATTGAGACTTTCCCTTATGTCATTAAACACAAGAAGGGAAAAGAAAATGTTATTGCTGATGCTTTGTCTCGTCGCTATACTATGCTTTCACAACTTGATTTCAAAATATTTGGTTTGGAGACCATCAAAGATCAATATGTGCATGATGCTGATTTTAAAGATGTAATGCATAATTGTAAAGAAGGAAGAATGTGGAACAAGTTTGTTGTTAACGATGGATTTGTGTTTCGTGCTAACAAGCTATGCATTCCAGCTAGCTCCGTTCGTCTTTTGTTGTTGCAGGAGGCGCATGGAGGAGGATTAATGGGACACTTTGGCGTGAAGAAGACGGAGGACGTACTTGCTACACATTTCTTTTGGCCAAAGATGAGACGGGATGTTGAGCGTTTTATTGCTCGCTGCACTACATGTCAAAAAGCTAAGTCACGCCTCAATCCTCATGGTTTATATATACCTTTGCCTGTACCTAGTGTTCCTTGGGAGGATATATCTATGGACTTTGTTTTAGGTTTACCTCGAACAAAGAAGGGGAGGGATAGCATATTTGTTGTCGTGGATAGATTCTCGAAAATGGCACACTTTATACCATGTCATAAAAGCGATGATGCTGTTAATGTTGCTGATTTGTTCTTTCGTGAAATTATTCGCTTGCATGGTGTGCCAAATACTATTGTTTCAGATCGTGATACTAAATTTCTTAGCCACTTTTGGAGATGTTTATGGGCTAAGTTGGGGACTAAACTGCTTTTTAGTACTACTTGTCACCCCCAAACTGATGGACAATTGAAGTAGTCAATAGAACATTGTCTACTATGCTTAGGGCTGTTTTGAAGAATAATAAGAAAATGTGGGAGGAATGCTTGCCTCATATTGAATTTGCTTATAATCGTTCATTGCATTCTACTACTAAGATGTGCCCTTTTGAAGTTGTGTATGGTTTCCTACCTCGTGCACCTATTGATTTGTTGCCTCTTCCATCTTCGGAGAAGGTTAATTTTGATGCTAAACAACGTGCTGAATTAATTTTAAAAATGCATGAGTTAACTAAGGAAAACATTGAGCGTATGAATGCTAAATATAAACTTGCTGGAGATAAGGGTAGAAAACATGTTGTGTTTGCACCCGGAGATCTTGTTTGGTTACATTTGCGTAAGGATAGATTTCCTGATTTGCGCAAATCAAAGCTAATGCCACGTGCTGATGGTCCTTTTAAGGTGTTAGAGAAAATAAATGATAATGCATATAAACTTGAGCTGCCTGCAGATTTTGGGGTTAGTCCCACTTTTAACATTGCAGATTTGAAGCCGTATTTGGGTGAGGAAGATGAACTTCCGTCGAGGACGACTTCATTTCAAGAAGGGGAGGATGATGAGGACATCAATACAATTGTTACACCCACAGCCCCTGCTGCTATACATACTGGACCAATTACTAGAGCTCGTGCACGCCAACTAAATTACCAGGTACTTTCGTTTCTTGGTAATGATTCTAATGTTCATGAGAATATGATGCTGCCTAAATTGGATACATTTGTTTTGCTTACAAATGAAGGGCCTAGCTTGGAGAAGGATGAACATTGGAGCAAGAACAAGCATGGAGATGATGGCATGCGTAAGGGGAACAAGAACGGAGCTACAAGTGATGATTTCAGGACTTTGAAGCCACCATAATGGGTGCATGAAGCCTTGGACGAAATATACAAGATGCCACTTCATAAATTTCGTCCCGAGGCTATTTTAGGTGCTGCGTCACCTTATTTTTGGGCCAGGCCCATGTAATTTCGAAATACATAAGTATAGGCTATTTTTAGAGTCCGTATGTGTGGGGAAACAAGAGATAGGGTTGATTTCGGACCCCTCCACCAAGGGCCACGAAATTCCCCCCCTCTTCCTCCATATATACAGCCCTTAGGGCATCGTTTAGACTTTGGGTTTTGTTTAGATTAAAAGTTCGCCATAGCTGCAACTTCGCGTACTTCGTTTGTGTTCAACGACCAGACAAAGGCGTCACAGAACCCCACCTTGATCAATAAAGCTTTCATCTTATATTCGCAATATCCAGATTGCAATCTTAGTTTCTTGCTTGTTCTTCGTTTGCTCGCAGGAAACAGACCTTCGTGGTCAGGTTGATCGTGCTCCGGCGTGGTCAATAACCTCTCGGAGTTGGTTTAGCGATTGCTAAGGCGCGACGTCCTCGCACGTTCGTAGTCGGATCGTCAAAGTCGACTTCCACCAAAGCGAAATCCACCATCTCATCGAAAGACGGGACACCTTTGCCTCTATCATGAATAATACTCATAAGAATAATAAGAATAGTTCTTGGTCTTATGAACATGGCGGTTTGATGAAACACGCTCATATTCATAGGCCTGAGTATGGTCTCCCTGCAAAACATTTGTGTTAGGGTGACTCTGGTGAGTCCTCTGTCTGTATGAAGCCTTTGGACCATGTGAAGCCTTTGGTCTGGGGTTTGTCTTCATTCCAGGTGGTGTCAGGATGACATTCACCTGAAGATTTTCAAGACAACTCTTGGGCACCCAGATCTTCTTCGAAGGTGGTCCATTCTTGCAGTTAGTGCCAATATACCTGGCAAACACTTCACCATTCTGATTCTTAAACAGTTTATAGTTTGCATCAAAGGATTCATCAATAATAATCGGGTTAGCACAAGTGAAGCCAGATAAGGTAGATGGATCCACTGAAGGTCCCTTTGCAGCAACCCATGTGGTTTTGGGGTACTGCTCAGGCTTCTAGTAAGAACCATCAATGTTCATTTTCCTTTCAAACCCAACACCCTCTTTCCTAGGGTTTCGGTTCAGAATCTATTTCTTGAGGACATCACATAGTGTCTGATGCCCTTTGAGACTTTTGTACATTCCTGTCTGAAGCAATGTCTTCAACCTGGCATTCTCATCAGCAGTAGTAGTGGTATCCTCGGAAGAGGGGTTAGTTACCACATCAGCAGTTGAAGACATCCCAATAGTAGTAGCAGTAGAACATCCATCAACAGAAGTAGCGTTATCACGCTCAAGGCATTTTAGACATGGTGGTTCAGATCCTTCCTGAGCGGAACTGATCTGTTGAGCGTGAAGTGACTCATTCTCTTTTTGAAGATATTCACGAGCTGCTCTCAAGTTCTCAAGTTCTTGCTTCCTTTGAAGATAATCATAGGAAAGCTTTTCATGAGTAGTAGATAGCGTTTCTTGACGACTTTCAAGTTCTTCGTACTTAACATGAAGATTTTTAATGTCTTCAATTAAGGACTGAGTTCGAGTCATTTCCGCGTCCAACAGGTCATCACTTTTGTCTAACAGTTTTTGAATTGTTCCATAGTAGTCTGTTGCTGTGTTGCAATTTTAGCAAGTGTTTTGTAGCTAGGTTTAGATTTACATTCAGAGTCATCTTCACTAGATGTTTGATAGTGAGCATTGCGTGAGTTTACCTTGGCACCACATGCCATGAAGAAGTAGGTGGGAGCAGAGTCATCCTCGTTAGCATCAGCGTTGGTGAAGAGGCCATCATGTTCAGTATCGAAGATGGACTTGGCGACGTATGCTGAAGCTAAAGCCAGGCTTGCCACGCCTAAATCAGATTCCTCTTCAGACTCCATCTCTACCTCCTCGAATGCAGGCTCCTCCTCTGAATCCATTTCCTTGCCAACAAACGCACGACCCTTGCAAGATGAGCTCTTCTTGTGTGATGAAGACTTCGACAAAGACTAGGAAGAAGACTTTGAGGATTTCTTCTTCTAGTCATCCAAATCATATTCCTTGCTCTTCCTCTCCTTCTTCTTGTCCTCATTGTCCCATTGAGAACATTCAGAGATGTAGTGACCAGGTTTCTTGCACTTGTGGCACGTTCTCTTCTTGTACTCACGGGAGGAAGCTTCATCATTTCTTGAGAAGACTGTCTGGAGCCTTTCTTCCACCTTTGGAACTTCTTCACGAGCATGGCAAGTTCCTTTCCAATGTCTTCAGGATCCTCAGAATTGTAGTCAGATTCTTCTTCAGATGAGGAAACAACCTTTGCCTTCAAAGCGCGAGCTAGTTGGCACCATAGATATCTCTTTTATCAGATAGCTGGAATTGATGTGTGTTGAGCCTTTCAAGTATGTCAAACGGGTCGATAGTCTTGATGTCAGGGCGTTCTTGAATCATCAGGGCCAGGGTGTCAAATGAGCTGTCGAGTGATCTCAAGAGTGTCTTTTTATGATTTCATGCTTGGTGATCTTAGTGGCACTGAGTGCATGAAGCTCATTTGTGATGTCAGTGAGGCGATCAAACATCAGATGAACATTCTCATTGTCATTTCTCTTGAAGCGGTTGAGAGATTGCGAAGAACACTGATCATTGAGTCTCTCTGGGTTGAGATGCCTGCATTGACCTTGGAGAGCCAGTCCAGACTAGCTTTGCAGTTTCCAGAGCACTCACACGGCCATACTGTCCTTTGGTCAGATGACCACAAATGATGTTCTTGGTAGTAGAATCCAGTTGAATGAATTTCTTGACATCAGCTGGGGTGACGCCTTCACCGGCCTTGGGAACGCCGTTCTTGATGACATACCAGAAGTCGACATCAATGGCTTCAAGATGCATACACATCTTATTCTTCCAGTAGGGGTAATCAGTACCATTGAAGATAGGGCACGCAGCAGAGACTTTGATTATCCCTGTAGTCGACATAGCTAAAACTCCGGGTGGTTAAACCGAATCACACAAAACAAGGGAGCACCTTGCTCTAATACCAATTGAAAGTGCTAGTTATCAGCTAGAGGGGGGTGAATAGGCGATTTTTATGAAAGTCTTCAAAACACGGGGTCTTTGAAGACAAATAGTAGAAATGAACCTATTAATACACAGCGGAAGCTAGACTACACTAGACAAGCCATAGTCAAGTAAGCAATGAACTGAAGGCACGAAGACTATCAGCAGCTAGGTAGTATGGATCAAGATGGAAGATAGAATGAAGCCAATCAACAACAGTCTTCACATAGTGAAGTCAATCGGATCATGCAAGCAGGCAATGACTTCACGAAGACAAACCGCAAGTAAAGAGAGAGGTAAGGATAGAACCAGTTTCTTGGTGAGGACAGGTATTTGTTGGACCAGTTCCAGTTGCTGTGGCAACTGTATGTCTGGTTAGGGAGGCTGAGATTCAACGCAGAAGACCGTGTCTTCACCTTATTCCCCTTGAGCTAAGGACACACAGTCCTCGCCCAATCACTCTGGTAAGTCTTCAAGGTAGACTTCCAAACCTTCATAGACTTCGTTCACCGGCGATCCACAATGACTCTTGGATGCTTAGAACGCGACGCCTAACCGGCTGGAGGATTGACAGTCCTCAAGGGTAACAAGTCTTCAGGTCTCGCAGACAGAAAGACTTCAGTGATGCCTAACACTCTTTGGCTTTGGGTTCTTAGGGCTTTGTCCTCGCAAGGATTTCTCTCTCAAATGCTTGGGAGGTGGGTTGCTCTCAAACGATAAAAGCCGTGAACTAACTCTGAGCAGCCACCAATTTATGGTGTAGGGGGTAGGCTATTTATAGCCAGGAGGCAACCCGACCTGATTTGTCCGAAATGACCCTGGGTCACTAAGGAACTGACATGTGTCCAACGGTCAGATTTCAAATACATGCGACAGCTTGACTTGGGCTACAAGTAAAGCTGACTTATCCAGCTCTGGATAATATTTGCCCTCATTGTCTTCGCTCGAAGACATAGGATTTGGTTGAGCATCACTTCAGTCACTCTGACTTTGTTCACTTGGACCCCACTTAACAGTATGGTGGTTCCTATGACTCAACAAAGAAGAAAAGGAAACTACAAAACAACTATGTCTTCCCAATCCATAGTCTTCATACGATGTCTTCTCATGTCATAGTGTTCAATGTGAAACTCTTCATAGACCACCATTGTCTTCAATGTCTTCACACATTTTTAGGGGTCATCTCTGGTAGGTAAACCAAATCAATGTGGGACTACCACCTGTGTTATCCTACAATTCTCACAAATACATTAGTCCCTCAACCAAGTTTGTCGTCAATACTCCAAAACCAACTAGGGATGGCACTAGATGCACTTACAGAAACCAACAACGGCAAGCATCCTACCGCGCTGGTGCGATCAGGATGGTCCTCTTCGTCAAAGATGATGGGCGTGCGTGACCACTTGAGCGGCTTCCGAGACTCTACTGCTAGCTCCACGACATTGACAACACGCGCCCACCGTTTAAGTTGGCGGTGAGAGGAGTGCAGAGATGCACCTCCATCAATGCACAGGGCGTCAGTGGCCTTCTGGAATTCCTGCTCGCTGGTTTCCTCTTCATCCCCTCCATCACTTTCACCATTGCAATCTTCCTTATCTCGACCCCTGGTGGGTTTTCCTTGGTTCCAAAGAGCCATGCTGGGCGATTTCCTTCACCTCCTCGGGCCTTCCCTCCAGCGCCATTCTAACCTTTTTCCTTATCACACTTCTCATATTCCGCCCTCTGCTTCTTGATGAGCTGCTCAACCCGATGACATTCCTGGAGATCATAGCCCTTGGTCTGATGAATGTTGCAATACGGCCCATCACCTTTTCCATCCTTCTTAGCAGCCGCCGCCTCCCGACAGTCAGTGCACGCGGCAACTTCCTTGCCGGGGGCTTCGGCCTTAGCCTTCTTGCCAGTACTAGGCATGCCTGATCCTTCAATGGTCAGTACTGCTTTATCCTTGCGCTTCTTGTGCTTCTTCTTTTGACCGGTGGCCTTGTCGTCATCTTCTGAGTCGACGTCGACACCATCCTCTTCTCCAGGGAGTTTCCTCCTCTCCTAAACATGAGCACACTTGTCCACCAAGGTGTAAAGTTCCTTCATAGTCTTGGGCAATCGAACGTTCATCTTCGAAAGTATCCGACGGTTGAGCATGTTGGACTGGAACGCAGCTATCACAACTGCTGGGTGGATATCTGGAATATTCCTGTGGACTCGGCTGAACCTCTACATCTACTTCCATAGAGTCTCTCCTACCTTCTGTGGGAGAAGTTGCAAATTGATAGGCCATTCTGGTTCTTAGTGGCCACCCACGAAGGCACCAACGAACTCATGGCACATGTCAGCCCAGGTTGAGATGGAGTTCTCCGGCAGTTGCATCAGCCAAGAACTCATGTTTGGCTTGAGCACCAAAAGGGAAGTAGTTGGCAAAAACCTTCTCATCTCCTCCCTCGGCAGCATGAACATCGATGGTCTAGATGCTCAAGAACTCTGTCGGGTTCAGTTTCCCATCATACTTCTCCGGAATCTCAGGCTTGAACATGCGAGTGGACAGCCAACGGACTTGCCGCAGCTCTTAGGTGAAGGCACAACACCCAGGCTCAAAAGGCAGGTACCCGCCTCTGCCAAGTGCGGGCTCATCGACGCTGGGCCATCGCACCCATTGGACTAGTGGTGGCCGTCGCGGCGTCGCTCAATGGTGACGCGTGCGCCCTTCATCTGCCTGTCCTCCGGGGCTTGCCGTCGGCCTTGACATGCTCGAGGATCGGATAAAGCCATCGAGACATCATCAAGCTCTTGGTCCCGTGGCCCTCGCATCGGTTGCTGTGGAGGGGATTGCACCGTGGGGGTGGACCCTTCCGCACGGCTAGCAGCACGGGCCGCCATTGTCGTCTGGGAAGGCCGTGGTGGGCTAGCTCGCTGTGAGCCTCCAGCCTCGGCAAAGCCAATCAGACTTTGAATGGTGGCTCTCCACTCATCCATCTGATCAGCTGTCGGCGGAAACCTCAGCAGCAGCTAGGCCTGCGCCATGTGATAGAGGCGAGGGTGTCCCGATCTTTCGATGAGATGATAACTATCGATTTGGTGGAGACGACTTTGACGATCCGACTACAAACGTGCACGACGTTGCGCCTTAGCAATCGCTAAACCAATCTCCTGAGGTTACTGACGATGCCGGAAGCACGGTCAGCCTGACCACGAAGGTCTATTCCTGCAAGCAATCGAAGAACGAGCAAGAATATGATAAAGCAATCTGAATATCGCAAATATATATGAGGTATTGATAATGGTGGGGATCCGGAAGCGGTCTTGGTCTGGTCGTTGGACACAAACGAAGTACACGAAGTTGCAATGGCTAACTTTTAACTAAACAAATCCCAAGGAAAAGCTACTAGATGGATCTACTTATATAGGAGCAAGGGGTGGCGGCCAAGGAGGTGGGAGGACGTCCCAAGGCAGCCTAAAACTAAATCTAGGTCGTACAAGGCCAATGGGCCCAAGTGGAGGTGATGTAACACCTTTGGACTTGTAGTTTGACTCGGATTCTGCTGCAGCATCAGATTGTTTCGTCCACAACTCAACGCTCCGGACGAATTTGAAGGTGATTCCAATTGGGTTGGAAAGTGCACGAAATCTAGTTTCCAACAAAAAAAGAATCACCCAATTCGGAGTCCGTATGATAAACTTGTGTGCGTTTTGAGTCAGGTATGTCTGTGCAGTCCGAATCTGAATCCAGAACGTGAGAGACTTGGACTCTATCTTCTCTTGGGCCAAAAGTGACGTGACAGAACTTTTTGGACAGCAAATAAACATCTCTTTCTTCCTTATCTTCATATGTGGATTGTACAAATGTCCCATACACCTGCAATTAGACAAAACACAAAAGTGTGTGAAGTATTTTTGTTCTGGATAACATAAATAGATTATTGAATAGTTTGCACTAGAAATCACCTGACAAATATGCATATATGCAATATTTTTGGTCATATCCAAGGTAGTCATGTCCTCATCATCCTCCCCTTCTTGAAAATAAAGCCGTCCTCGGCGTTGCTTAATCTGAAATGTGGCTAACAAAAGAGACAAGGTGTACATGTTGTATATGTATATGTCATCCATTTTTACTTCCCTTGATTTTTGCATATATGACACATGAATAGATGAGTAACTTGCATAGTTCATAAAATCTAAAGCCAACAAATTAGCACAAGAAGTAGAAGGCATGAAAATATTGCAACTCAGTTTGCACATATAAGTGAAGCTCTTATTCATTTCAAAAGATTGACAATGTTCATCATTAAACCATCCCAACATTGGTGAATAAACCTTACTTGCATCAAATTTACATGCTACAACATGCTTAAATAAGCAAACATGCAATAAGTCATTCAACACAGAATCATCACCAAGATTAGAGGTCATATCAAAATGATTAAACATTGGTTCTTTTGCATCAATAGTTAATTCAATGGGTGCACTCAAAATTGTTGGTATTTCAGTTGTTTGATCACATGGCAAAGTCAAATTATCAACGTAGTCCTCTAAAATAGAGGGTGTGATCAAAGTAGTGGGTAGCTCATCAGATGGTGCATTCAAATTGACAAGGCATTCATCATTCTCATGTAGAGATGGAAGATCAGTACCTTTGTCATTACCTCTTATGATCAACTCAGATGATGTAGCCACTCTCGGGGGCGATGTGTCACATTCTGGAGGTGATGTAGTCCTGACAACAACGGATGTGGTTGTCATAGTATGCCTAGTAGTTGAAGGAACAATCATATCAACTCTTGGAATGTGCACCGTGCGCTTGTTCTCCTCGTGGCCAACACGTCGTTTTATTTCTTATTCAGCTTTGCAAGCAAGATGAAACAAATGGTCCATAGGATAACACTCTTCATGAATTAGTATCTCTTGAATATCACGGTTTAATCGTCCCCAAAATCTATCCATAAAATCATCTTCACTTTCTTCTAAAGAGGAATGCAACAAGGTAGTTTGTAAATCATCATAATATTTTGTTACAGTTTCACTACCTTGTTTTAAGTGTTGCAACTTCTTAATCATGTCACGAGTATAATAAGCAGGGATGAAAGTATGTCGCATGGCAAGTTTCAAATCATCCCAAGTAGTAGCTATATAATCAGGGTGTAACCGACAATATTCACTCCACCAAACCAAAGCATAACCAGTGAAAGAACCAACCTTAACCTTAACCTTTTTATGTTCATTGAAATTATGGGAAGCAAATATATTTTTTATGTCGAACTCCCATTCAATATATAAAGCAGGTTTAAAACGGCCATTAAATGGTGGTATAGATACATTAACCTGATCATGTGCATTTGGATGTTTGTGCACCTCTCGTGACGGTTGTGGTATTTGCAAAGGTGGTGGCACGTCTCCCGCGATCGACAAAGCCCATGAATTGACTCTGGATCCTGTCATGATTAGTAGAACAAGAAACAAAACCCAAAAATAATGTTCCTATAACTACTAGGATGTGGTGGTAAAATGCTCACAGTAAAGCAAATATCAATGTCTTACACGTTCTTACCATGCAGCAGGCGGTGATCGGCAACCAGCGGTGTCAAGTAACTCCGAATATTGAGTAAAGCGATTGCCAGGGGAGCGTACGTATACACGGTGTAGAAATATGTGGAGCTGGGTTGGCTATATATGGTAGCAAAAGATTAGCAATAATCAATTCAAAGATGCAATGTTGAATAAACGCTCAACGACGGTACTGTGCTGGTCCTAGGCTAGACCGAACTAGAGACGCGAGCCTAGAACACTAATGAGGTCACGTCGTAGCACAACCAGCATCAATGAAGCATACAAAGTAGCTCTGGACATCAAGATATAAGTGAAGATCACAACGGAAGTAAAGATAATGATGTGAAACAATAGCCAAGCTGTTTTACTGAACAGTGCACAAAACAGATTCCAATCCGAATTCAGGTACGAGATTGATTCTAGATAGATCCAATTTTTTTTCTTCTCTCTTTTTTTTCTCACGCTTTTTTTTCTTTTTCTTCTCCCTCTTTTTCTTTTTTTTTCTTTCCTTTTTTCTCTCTTTTTTTCTTTATCTTCTTTTTCTCCCTCTTTCCAAGACAAACTAGATAAGATGCAGATTCGATCAGGCGAAGATGTGAGTGACCTCAACTATGATTATGACAATAAACAGTGCGTAGCACGTGGTGGAAATTGGTGGATTGGATGGTGGACAGCGGATGGGATAATGATGCAGCGGCTGCGTGACTAATATGAACAGAACTCGAAACTCTAAAGGAACTAGACACTAAGACCAGCAACTCGACACGGTGATGCAACCGATAATTCAATAATGCAAACAATGAAAAGAAAATTGCAAAGGCTCAGTCTGGCTAGGACAAAGGATGAATAGATCTAACTTTTGTTTTGTGGCTTTTTCTTGGACAATAGGTAAGAAAATAAATCTAATCTAGGAAAACTGGAAATTCTCACCGAGCAACCTGAAAACTGATACCACTTGATAGAGGCGAGGGTGTCCCGATCTTTCGATGAGATGATAACTATCGATTTGGTGGAGACGACTTTGACGATCCGACTACAAACGTGCACGACGTTGCGCCTTAGCAATCGCTAAACCAATCTCCTAAGGTTACTGACGATGCCGGAAGCACGGTCAGCCTGACCACGAAGGTCTATTCCTGCAAGCAATCGAAGAACGAGCAAGAATATGATAAAGCAATCTGAATATCGCAAATATATATGAGGTATTGATAATGGTGGGGATCCGGAAGCGGTCTTGGTCTGGTCGTTGGACACAAACGAAGTACACGAAGTTGCAATGGCTAACTTTTAACTAAACAAATCCCAAGGAAAATCTACTAGATGGATCTACTTATATAGGAGCAAGGGGTGGCGGCCAAGGAGGTGGGAGGACGTCCCAAGGCAGCCTAAAACTAAATCTAGGTCGTACAAAGCCAATGGGCCCAAGTGGAGGTGATGTAACACCTTTGGACTTGTAGTTTGACTCGGATTCTGCTGCAGCATCAGATTGTTTCGTCCACAACTCAACGCTCCGGACGAATTTGAAGGTGATTCCAATTGGGTTGGAAAGTGCACGAAATCTAGTTTCCAACAAAAAAAGAATCACCCAATTCGGAGTCCGTATGAAAAACTTGTGTGCGTTTTGAGTCAGGTATGTCTGTGCAGTCCGAATCTGAATCCAGAACGTGAGAGACTTGGACTCTATCTTCTCTTGGGCCAAAAGTGACGTGACAGAACTTTTTGGTCAGCAAATAAGCATCTCTTTCTTCCTTATCTTCATATGTGGATTGTACAAATGTCCCATACACCTGCAATTAGACAAAACACAAAAGTGTGTGAAGTATTTTTGTTCTGGATAACATAAATAGATTATTGAATAGTTTGCACTAGAAATCACCTGACAAATATGCATATATGCAATATTTTTTGTCATATCCAAGGTAGTCATGTCCTCATCACCATGGCCTTCGGAGCGGTGGTTGGCATTGGTGATGATGATGTAGACCGCAGCATCACCCGGATCCTGACGATGCCAGCGGTGGATCCGCCGGGCTCCCGTCGTCAGGAGCTAGTGGCTGGGACGGCGTGGTGACGAGGTGATGGCGTGCGCAGGCCAATGACTCCGTTCTGAGCATTGGCTGGGCCTGTTTGCTCCGGGGGTGGTGCATGTCCTGCGACCGCGCCCACGGCGGGGGTGGCCTTAGGATTGCGATTTTCCTCGGGGCGAACATCACCACCGTGGCTATGCCCCTTGGCCAGGCCGGGAAGGACAGAAGGAATAATCTCTCTATCCGTACCTCAAGGAGCATGGTTGCCGGGATGTTCTTGGTGCTGTCCTTCTCCGGTGCCACCCGCTCCTACTTTGGCCGTGGGGGAGGTGGTCACAATGCCGTCTGCACCGACCACATCTCCTGCAGCGCCCACATCCTCATGTGGCTCCACAATCCCCGTGGCAGGGCCTTCGAGGTGGACGGGTGAGCTACGGCACCGGACTTCTTCTTGGGCGCCATAGTCGATGGAGCTGTCGATGATGAAAATGGCGATGATGATGGTGCGCTGCTTACGCTCTCGGGTTCACACAAGGGACCCCACTACCTGGCGCGCCAAAGATGTCGTGGTAAACCACGGCCACCTATGGGGCTATGAGCCCCTTTTGGTACGACAGGGGGATGGGCACGTTGCACAAAGAGCGGAGAAGAGTAACACAACACGACAGAGATCACACGGGCAGTTTTACCTAGGTTCTGGCCGCTGCGAGGCGTAAAACCCTACTCCTGCTTTGGTGGATTGATAGTGGAGAATGGTGGAAAAGCGCGGCGCTCTTTCCCGGCAAGGTTGCTTCGGGACGAGAGTGGTTTCATGTGTATGAATGTGCAGAGGTCCGAATGCTTTCTACGGTTGCCATGGGCCTCCTTTTATAGATCAAGGGGTCACCATGGTGGCAAATTAGTCTTTACATACTGATTAGATAGCAAACAGTGCTATCATTCCTAACTATGTAGGCTGACAGAGCGCATTAAATGCACCGCTCAGTGTCACATCACAGCTCGCCTGGCAGGCCCTACCGAGCTGTTTTGCCATCTTCGCGCCTGCTTGCTTGACACGTCGTAGGACGGGTGTCACTTTAAGGTATTACTTGTAGGAAGTGGCTGCCATGTGGCAGGGAGCAGCCACTTAGTCACTTAGGATCTTGACACCGCACTGATCGACGACGTGCGTTGCTGTGAGGTGGTGTTGTGGAGTTGTTTGCCTCCGTGAGCCCCGACAGGCCTGTCGGGGCAATCTTGGAGGCTCGCTTCCGGGGTAACCCCAACCTTGCCAGGATTGCCTACCTGACAAGGGAGGGTTTTCCCATAGTGGTATCTTAATTTTCTGGCTAGTCTTGGTCTTCTTGATCTGCACTTTGATCCTTCAAACAACTGATCCCTCGCGCTTTGATTTGACCATTGGGTATTGTGTTCTTGTCCTCGGGCCTGTGCATAGTCTGGGCAATGGACCCAGGGTCTGTTGCACCGACAAATCTGGTCTACTGTTGGGTCGCTTGGAGGATCTTGCCACTGAGCCTGCGCAGCGGCTTCATGTGCTAATATGGAGGTGATTCAAAAGACCCACAACGCTTCAACTCATCACAGTTAACTGCCAAAGAGATCAATGATATCATCAAATCGCTCCTTGGGGAGTCATTGGAAAACTGCAGCAAAACAGGTCTGAACCCTTTCTTTGCCCTTAACCCGGCTCCGGTCGTAAGTGTCTTGAACAAACTTCATCTTGCTTGTCTATCTCTTGTATATCAAGCTTTTTAAACTAATTTCTCATGTATAACCAGGCAGACTCTCCTTTTTGGAGGAAGAAAATGCCAGCCGCCGCCGCTCCAACTAAGAGGGCAAGGGGAACAAAATCTCGTGGCACAGGCCGTCGCAACAAAAAATCATCACACGATCTTTTCCAGTTGGATGAGTCGGAGGTAGAACTGGATTCTCTTGGCCTTCTCTTTATGAAACTTATTGATGTTTGATGAGGACATGATTACCTTGGATATGACCAAAAATATTGCATATATGCATATTTGTCAGGTGATTTCTAGTGCAAACTATTCAATAATCTATTTATGTTATCCAGAACAAAAATACTTCACACACTTTTGTGTTTTGTCTAATTGCAGGTGTATGGGACATTTGTACAATCCACATATGAAGATAAGGAAGAAAGAGATGTTTATTTGCTGTCCAAAAAGTTCTCTCACGTCACTTTTGGCCCAAGAGAAGATAGAGTCCAAGTCTCTCACGTTCTGGATTCAGATTCGGACTGCACAGACACACCTGAATCAAAACGCACACAAGTTTTTCATACGGACTCCGAATTGGGTGATTCTTTTTTTGTTGGAAACTAGAATTCGTGCACTTTCCAACCCAATTGGAATCACCTTCAACTTTGATGAGGACATCAATACAATTGTTACACCCACAGCCCCTGCTGCTATACATACTGGACCAATTACTAGAGCTCGTGCACGCCAACTAAATTACCAGGTACTTTCGTTTCTTGGTAATGATTCTAATGTTCATGAGAATATGATGCTGCCTAAATTGGATACATTTGTTTTGCTTACAAATGAAGGGCCTACCTTGGAGAAGGATGAACATTGGAGCAAGAACAAGCATGGAGATGATGGCATGCGCAAGGGGAACAAGAACGGAGTTACAAGTGATGATTCCAGGACTTTGAAGCCACCATAATGGGTGCATGAAGCCTTGGACGAAATATACAAGATGCCACTTCATAAATTTCGTCCCGAGGCTATTTTAGGTGCTGCGTCACCTTATTATTGGGCCAGGCCCATGTAATTTCGAAATACATAAGTATAGGCTATTTTTAGAGTCCGTATGTGTGGGGAAACAAGAGATAGGGTTGATTTCGGACCCCTCCACCAAGGGCCACGAAATTCCCCCCTCTTCCTCCATATATACAGCCCTTAGGGCATCGTTTAGACTTTGGGGTTTTGTTTAGATTAAAAGTTCGCCATAGCTGCAACTTCGCGTACTTCGTTTGTGTTCAACGACCAGACAAAGGCGTCACAGAACCCCACCTTGATCAATAAAGCTTTCATCTTATATTCGCAATATCCAGATTGCAATCTTAGTTTCTTGCTTGTTCTTTCGTTTGCTCGCAGGAAACAGACCCTCGTGGTCAGGTTGATCGTGCTCTGGCGTGGTCAATAACCTCTCGGAGTTGGTTTAGCGATTGCTAAGGCGCGACGTCCTCGCACGTTCGTAGTCGGATCGTCAAAGTCGACTTCCACCAAAGCGAAATCCACCATCTCATCGAAAGACGGGACACCTTTGCCTCTATCAAGTGGTATCAGATTTCCAGGTTGCTCGGTGAGATTTTACAGTTTTTCGTAGTTTAGATCGAATCTGTTCTTCATACCTACAGTCCACGAAAAAGCCACAAAAAAAAATTAGGGTTAGTTCATCATATCCGAACCAATCTGAGCCTTTGCATAATCTTTTTAGGGTTTTGCTTTGTTGAATTTGCGGTTGCATCGTCGTGTCTAGTTGCTGGTCTTAGAGTCTAGTCTTTTAGAGTTTCGAGTTCTGGTCATAAGTTGTCACGCCGCCGCCGCACCATCATCATCGCCCCTGCCATCTACCACCACCGCTCCGAATCCGTATCCATATACCACCACCAATCCGTGTCCTTATACCACCACCGATCCATATCCATATACTACCACCGCTACCACCACCGCTGCCATATACCACCACCATATATCCACCACCAATCCGAGTTCCTTGCTTATTAGGGTTGTTTTCGAGATCCATCTAGATTCCGATTCGTGTTTCCTTGCCGGAGTAGGTTTCGGAAAAAAAAAGAGTCGGGTAGCCACGCTCCGTTTAGGCCCAAAATTTTTCGAAAACGCATTTTTCGAAAAAATTTCTGGCTATCCTATTTTTAGGTGTTTCTGAGTGTTTTGAGACAGGTGCCATTATAGGAAGTTTTTTTTGACCCGTTTCCAGTTTTTGGGTCCGGGCAGTCGAAAAAAAAAAATTGGTCGAAAAAATTTCGTGCCCATCCTGTCAGTTTGAGCTAGGAAGAGTTTTGAGACACTCGCCATTATAGTGATTTTTCGCAAAAAAAAAAGCAGCGCAAAAAAAAAGAGCGCAAAAAAAAAGAGCGAAAAAAAATATTCAGAGTGTGCTTTTCCCTTGTTTACGTGCCGCGCCGTGATTTTGTTAGTGTTCTAGGCTCGCGTCTCTAGCACAGTCTAGCCTAGGACCAGCACAGTACCGTCGTTGAGCGTTTATTCAACTTTGCATCTCTGAATTGATTATTGCTGACCCTTTTTGCTACCATATTATAAGCCTTCCCAGCTCCACATACATCTACGTCGTGCGTTTGACTCTCCCTGGTAATCGCTCTATCCAAGCTTTGAGAGTTTTTGACTACAACGGTTGCCGATCACCGCCTGCTGCTGGGTAAGAACTGGTAAGAATTTGAGATTTGCTTGACGGATTTGTGACACCCACCACCACCTGATGAGGACATCAATACAATTGTTACACCCACAGCCCCTGCTGCTATACATACTGGACCAGTTACTAGAGCTCGTGCACGCCAACTAAATTACCAGGTACTTTCGTTTCTTGGTAATGATTCTAATGTTCATGAGAATATGATGCTGCCTAAATTGGATACATTTGTTTTGCTTACAAATGAAGGGCCTAGCTTGGAGAAGGATGAACATTGGAGCAAGAACAAGCATGGAGATGATGGCATGCGCAAGGGGAACAAGAACGGAGTTACAAGTGATGATTTCAGGACTTTGAAGCCACCATAATGGGTGCATGAAGCCTTGGACGAAATATACAAGATGCCACTTCATAAATTTCGTCCCGAGGCTATTTTAGGTGCTGCGTCACCTTATTATTGGGCCAGGCCCATGTAATTTCGAAATACATAAGTATAGGCTATTTTTAGAGTCCGTATGTGTGGGGAAACAAGAGATAGGGTTGATTTCGGACCCCTCCACCAAGGGCCACGAAATTCCCCCCTCTTCCTCCATATATACAGCCCTTAGGGCATCGTTTAGACTTTGGGTTTTGTTTAGATTAAAAGTTCGCTATAGCTGCAACTTCGCGTACTTCGTTTGTGTTCAACGACCAGACAAAGGCGTCACAGAACCCCACCTTGATCAATAAAGCTTTCATCTTATATTCGCAATATCCAGATTGCAATCTCAGTTTCTTGCTTGTTCTTCGTTTGCTCGCAGGAAACAGACCCTCGTGGTCAGGTTGATCGTGCTCCGGCGTGGTCAATAACCTCTCGGAGTTGGTTTAGCGATTGCTAAGGCGCGACGTCCTCGCACGTTCGTAGTCGGATCGTCAAAGTCGACTTCCACCAAAGCGATATCCATCATCTCATCGAAAGACGGGACACCTTTGCCTCTATCATCATCCTCCTGGGTACCAGCAGCAGCAGTAGCAGGAGCCAAAGAAACACCAACAGCAGTAGTAGCGGCACCAGAATTTTGTCCTGGCTCAATAGGAACACGCTGTGCTCGTCCATACTGATTCGGAAGGGGGCGTAGTTGTTGTTGTTGCAGAGGTGCGACAGGTGCAGCCGGTGGTGGAAGACGCGCAAGCAGTTCATTAAATCTGTTATCGAGCTTTGTTTCGAACGTCTTCTCAAGGCCAGTGATCTTCTCCATGGCCTCTTCAAAATTGTTCAGCACATCTTGTACCTGTTCAGTCATCATTTGCTGAAACTTATCATGAAGCTCCTTGTTCGATAAGTTCTCCCAGTCAATCTCGTCGGCTTGTGATCCTGGCATGGTTAGCAGCAATAGAAACACACAAGAATATGATCCTACAGACTACTAAGAAGTGGTGGTGGTGTATCACAAATCCTTCAAGCAAATCTCAAATTCTTACCAGTTCTTACCCAGCAGCAGGCGGTGATCGGCAACCGTTGTAGTCAAAAACTCTCAAAGCTTGGATAGAGCGATTACCAGGGAGAGTCAAACACACGACGTAGATGTATGTGGAGCTGGGAAGGCTTATAGTATGGTAGCAAAAAGGGTCAGCAATAATCAATTCAGAGATGCAAAGTTGAATAAACGCTCAACGACGGTACTGTGCTGGTCCTAGGCTAGACTGTGCTAGAGACGCGAGCCTAGAACACCAACAAAATCACGGCGCGGCACGTAAACAAGGGAAAAGCACACTCTGAAATTTTTTTTTTCGCTCTTTTTTTTTGCGCTCTTTTTTTTTGCGCTGCTTTTTTTTTGCGAAAAATCACTATAATGGCGAGTGTCTCAAAACTCTTCCTATGTCAAACTGACAGGATGGGCACGATTTTTTTTTCGACAATTTTTTTTTCGACTGCCCGGACCCAAAAACTGGAAACAGGTCAAAAAAAACTTCCTATAATGGCACCTGTCTCAAAACACTCAGAAACACCTAAAAATAGGATAGCCAGAAATTTTTTCGAAAAATGCGTTTTCGAAAATTTTTGGGCCTAAACGGAGCGTGGCTACCCGACTCTTTTTTTTTCCGAAACCTACTCCGGCAAGGAAACACGAATCGGAATCTAGATGGATCTCGAAAACAAACCTAATATGCAAGGAACTCGGATTGGTGGTGGATATATGGTGGTGGTATATGGCAGCGGTGGTGGTAGCGGTGGTAGTATATGGATATGGATATGAATCGGTGGTGGTATATGAATCGGTGGTGGTATATGGATACGGATTCGGAGCGGTGGCGGATAAGTGGTGGTGGTAGATGGCAGGGGCGATGATGATGGTGCGGCGGCGGCGTGACAACTTATGACCAGAACTCGAAACTCTAAAAGACTAGACTCTAAGACCAGCAACTAGACACGACGATGCAACCGCAAATTCAACAAAGCAAAACCCTAAAAAGATTATGCAAAGGCTCAGATTGGTTCGGATATGATGAACTAACCCTAATTTTTTTTTGTGGCTTTTTCGTGGACTGTAGGTATGAAGAACAGATTCGATCTAAACTACGAAAAACTGTAAAATCTCACCGAGCAACCTGGAAATCTGATACCACTTGATAGAGGCAAAGGTGTCCCGTCTTTCGATGAGATGGTGGATTTCGCTTTGGTGGAAGTCGACTTTGACGATCCGACTACGAACGTGCGAGGACGTCGCGCCTTAGCAATCGCTAAACCAACTCCGAGAGGTTATTGACCACGCCAGAGCACGATCAACCTGACCACGAGGGTCTGTTTCCTGCGAGCAAACGAAAGAACAAGCAAGAAACTAAGATTGCAATCTGGATATTGCGAATATAAGATGAAAGCTTTATTGATCAAGGTGGGGTTCTGTGACGCCTTTGTCTGGTCGTTGAACACAAACGAAGTACGCGAAGTTGCAGCTATGGCGAACTTTTAATCTAAACAAAACCCCAAAGTCTAAACGATGCCCTAAGGGCTGTATATATGGAGGAAGAGGGGGGAATTTCGTGGCCCTTGGTGGAGGGGTCCGAAATCAACCCTATCTCTTGTTTCCCCACACATACGGACTCTAAAAATAGCCTATACTTATGTATTTCGAAATTACATGGGCCTGGCCCAATAATAAGGTGACGCAGCACCTAAAATAGCCTCGGGACGAAATTTATGAAGTGGCATCTTGTATATTTCGTCCAAGGCTTCATGCACCCATTATGGTGGCTTCAAAGTCCTGGAATCATCACTTGTAACTCCGTTCTTGTTCCCCTTGCGCATGCCATCATCTCCATGCTTGTTCTTGCTCCAATGTTCATCCTTCTCCAAGGTAGGCCCTTCATTTGTAAGCAAAACAAATGTATCCAATTTAGGCAGCATCATATTCTCATGAACATTAGAATCATTACCAAGAAACGAAAGTACCTGGTAATTTAGTTGGCGTGCACGAGCTCTAGTAATTGGTCCAGTATGTATAGCAGCAGGGGCTGTGGGTGTAACAATTGTATTGATGTCCTCATCATCCTCCCCTTCTTGAAATGAAGTCGTCCTCGACGGAAGTTCATCTTCCTCACCCAAATAAGGCTTCAAATCTGCAATGTTAAAAGTGGGACTAACCCCAAAATCTGTAGGCAGCTCAAGTTTATATGCATTATCATTTATTTTCTCTAACACCTTAAAGGGACCATCAGCACGTGGCATTAGCTTTGATTTGCGCAAATCAGGAAATCTATCGTTACGCAAATGTAACCAAACAAGATCTCCAGGTGCAAACACAACATGTTTTCTACCCTTATCTCCAGCAAGTTTATATTTAGCATTCATACGCTCAATGTTTTCCTTAGTTAACTCATGCATTTTTAAAATCAATTCAGCACGTTGTTTAGCATCAAAATTAACCTTCTCCGAAGATGGAAGAGGCAACAAATCAATAGGTGCACGAGGTAGAAAACCATACACAACTTCAAAAGGGCACATCTTAGTAGTAGAATGCAATGAACGATTATAAGCAAATTCAATATGAGGCAAGCATTCCTCCCACATTTTCTTATTACTCTTCAAAACAGCCCTAAGCATAGTAGACAACGTTCTATTGACTACTTCAGTTTGTCCATCAGTTTGGGGGTGACAAGTAGTACTAAAAAGCAGTTTAGTCCCCAACTTAGCCCATAAACATCTCCAAAAGTGGCTAAGAAATTTAGTATCACGATCTGAAACAATAGTATTTGGCACACCATGCAAGCGAATAATTTCACGAAAGAACAAATCAGCAACATTAACAGCATCATCGCTTTTATGACATGGTATAAAGTGTGCCATTTTCGAGAATCTATCCACGACAACAAATATGCTATCCCTCCCCTTCTTTGTTCGAGGTAAACCTAAAACAAAGTCCATAGATATATCCTCCCAAGGAACACTAGGTACAGGCAAAGGCATATATAAACCATGAGGATTGAGTCGTGACTTAGCTTTTTGACATGTAGTGCAGCGAGCAATAAAACGCTCAACATCCCGTCTCATCTTTGGCCAAAAGAAATGTGATGAGGACATCAATACAATTGTTACACCCACAGCCCCTGCTGCTATACATACTGGACCAATTACTAGAGCTCGTGCACGCCAACTAAATTACCAGGTACTTTCGTTTCTTGGTAATGATTCTAATGTTCATGAGAATATGATGCTGCCTAAATTGGATACATTTGTTTTGCTTACAAATGAAGGGCCTAGCTTGGAGAAGGATGAACATTGGAGCAAGAACAAGCATGGAGATGATGGCATGCGCAAGGGAAACAAGAACGGAGTTACAAGTGATGATTTCAGGACTTTGAAGCCACCATAATGGGTGCATGAAGCCTTGGACGAAATATACAAGACGCCACTTCATAAATTTCGTCCCGAGGCTATTTTAGGTGCTGCGTCACCTTATTATTGGGCCAGGCCCATGTAATTTCGAAATACATAAGTATAGGCTATTTTTAGAATCCGTATGTGTGGGGAAACAAGAGATAGGGTTGATTTCGGACCCCTCCACCAAGGGCCACGAAATTCCCCCCTCTTCCTCCATATATACAGCCCTTAGGGCATCGTTTAGACTTTGGGTTTTGTTTAGATTAAAAGTTCGCCATAGCTGCAACTTCGCGTACTTCGTTTGTGTTCAACGACCAGACAAAGGCGTCACAGAACCCCACCTTGATCAATAAAGCTTTCATCTTATATTCGCAATATCCAGATTGCAATCTTAGTTTCTTGCTTGTTCTTTCGTTTGCTCGCAGGAAACAGACCCTCGTGGTCAGGTTGATCGTGCTCTGGCGTGGTCAATAACCTCTCGGAGTTGGTTTAGCGATTGCTAAGGCGCGACGTCCTCGCACGTTCGTAGTCGGATCGTCAAAGTCGACTTCCACCAAAGCGAAATCCACCATCTCATCGAAAGACGGGACACCTTTGCCTCTATCAAACTTCGTCTGGAGCGTTGAGTTGTGGACGAAACAATCTGATGCTGCAGCAGAATCCGAGTCAAACTACAAGTCCAAAGGTGTTACATCACCTCCACTTGGGCCCATTGGCCTTGTACGACCTAGATTTAGTTTTAGGCTGCCTTGGGACGTCCTCCCACCTCCTTGGCCGCCACCCCTTGCTCCTATATAAGTAGATCCATCTAGTAGCTTTTCCTTGGGATTTGTTTAGTTAAAAGTTAGCCATTGCAACTTCGTGTACTTCGTTTGTGTCCAACGACCAAACCAAGACCGTTTACGGATCCCCACCTTTATCAATACTTCATCTATATTCGCAATATTCAGATTGCTTTATCATATTCTTGCTTGTTCTTCCATTGCTTGCAGGAATAGACCTTCGTGGTCAGGTTGATTGTGCTCTGGCGTGGTCAATAACCTCTCGGAGTTGGTTTAGCGATTGCTAAGGCGCAACGTCGTGCACGTTTGTAGTCGAATCGTCAAAGTCGTCTCCACCAAATCGATAGTTATCATCTCATGAAAGATCGGGACACCCCCGCCTCTATCAATGTTGATTCCTCTCAGGACGATGCGGAGACAAGCCAGGCTCATGATGCAGAGGTAACTACTATCTCCTCCAACTCAGAACCTTTACGAAGAAAGAAAACAAGGCGGGTCATTCGAAATGTAAGATTTCACACCTTCTTGCTTAGTTGGACCCCAACATTCTACTGAAGAAACAACATCACGAGTCAAGGCCTAAGACTTGTAGTGACAACCTCAAGATCTCGTCTCCGGCTTACCCAACATGTCTGCCCCTCGCAAGCGTCGAAAGGAGGTGCCACATAGCCTGACTCTTTCCCTTCCAAAGGCTGGTCTCATTCATAAACCTCTTAATCCTTCTGACTCAAAGTATCATCGGACGCCTCCATCATCCGCCGACTCTACTGAAACTCAAACGCCTATGTTCAAGATTGCCCATGGGTAAGTACATTTAATTTTTTTTCCATGAATGACTTGTAGTGATGTACTCATGGATTCTTGTACTCTTGTCATAGAGGCATAGCAAAAGTGGGCAAGAAACAAAAGGTGGGCGGCTCTTGAAAATAGCCCACAGCTACTGAGCTGGAGAGGCAGGTGCTAGAAGCCCCTGAAGCTTCTATCCAAAACCCTAAAGAGCTTGCCAATGACCCGCCACCGCAAGCTGATACTTCCGTCTTTGAAGAAATGGTTAATCAAATCAACCCAGCTTCCCAACAAGACCCGCCCAGTCCTAAGCTGCCGACTCCTGCAAAGCCAATTGAAGAGATCCCCCTTGATAAGAATTCCGATGATGTTACTATCACTGGGACGGCTTATACAGCGCCAGGTGCCACAACTATGCTAGCCAAGCATAGTACCATGGAAGAATCATCTTCCTTGGAGAAAGGCAAAACCAAACAGGATATGGAGAGCTATTCCTCCTTTAGTGTAGGTGATGTGTACGCGAGCTATTTGAGCTGCCTTCACACAAGTCGAGAAATATGAGGCTCAGCTAGTGCAACTAATGAAGCAGAAATATGAGGTATGAAGATATCCAATCTCTATTTAACCTTATGCGTATACTTATGCCCACGTTAGCCCCCAAGTCTAGAGTATAGGAAAAGTATTGAGTATGCTTTAGACTTTTCCTATACTCTAGACTTGTGATATTTTCCAGAGTGTAGTCCCCAATGGTCGGCTTAACTTTGATAAGTTGAGTCGGGTCGTAATGACGTTGTAGAACCATATATGTAGCCTCCAAGGGTCGGCTTAACTTTGGTAAAATGAGTCGGGTCTTAATAATGTTGCAGCATCAAATATGTAGCCTCCAAGGGCCGACTTAACTTTGATAAGAGGAGCCAGGTCATAATAAAGGTTGAAATGACCTATATTAGCCCCCAAGTTACCATTATATTGCCTCCAATGTGCTTGGGACTTGATAAACTATATCACAAAGACTCGCTCCTTGTTTTATGACCATTGCTTCTGATGAGGACATCAATACAATTGTTACACCCACAGCCCCTGCTGCTATACATACTGGACCAATTACTAGAGCTCGTGCACGCCAACTAAATTACAAGGTACTTTCGTTTCTTGGTAATGATTCTAATGTTCATGAGAATATGATGCTGCCTAAATTGGATACATTTGTTTTGCTAACAAATGAAGGGCCTAGCTTGGAGAAGGATGAACATTGGAGCAAGAACAAGCATGGAGATGATGGCATGCGCAATCTCAGTTTCTTGCTTGTTCTTCGTTTGCTCGCAGGAAACAGACCCTCGTGGTCAGGTTGATCGTGCTCCGGCGTGGTCAATAACCTTTCGGAGTTGGTTTAGCGATTGCTAAGGCGCGACGTCCTCGCACGTTCGTAGTCAGATCGTCAAAGTCGACTGCCACCAAAGCGATATCCATCATCTCATCGAAAGACGGGACACCTTTGCCTCTATCAAGTTCGCCATAGCTGCAACTTCGCGTACTTCGTTTGTGTTCAACGACCAGACAAAGGCGTCACAGAACCCCACCTTGATCAATAAAGCTTTCATCTTATATTCGCAATATCCAGATTGCAATCTCAGATTCTTGCTTGTTCT
>NW_025228119.1:102946-117032 GCF_018294505.1 Triticum aestivum
TTAAAGTTCGCCATAGCTGCAACTTCGCGTACTTCGTTTGTGTTCAACGACCAGACAAAGGCGTCACAGAACCCCACCTTGATCAATAAAGCTTTCATCTTATATTCGCAATATCCAGATTGCAATCTCAGATTCTTGCTTGTTCTTCGTTTGCTTGCAGGAAACAGACCCTCGTGGTCAGGTTGATCGTGCTCCGGCGTGGTCAATAACCTCTCGGAGTTGGTTTAGCGATTGCTAAGGCGTGACGTCCTCGCACGTTCGTAGTCGGATCGTCAAAGTCGACTTCCACCAAAGCGATATCCATCATCTTATCGAAAGACGGGACACCTTTGCCTCTATCAAAGAACCGCATGGGAAACTAACAAGGCTGCATTATTAAAAAAGGGCAGAAGATGTTGAGGCGAAACTTAAGCCGATAACGGAAGAGTTAGACGGCTTAAAGCAACACATCTCCCAAATGTCAGCCGCCATCTTCGGTAAGCTTAACATGTAGCTCATCATCTCTGTTGATATTTCTTTAACCTGCAAGGCGATTCATAATATACAATCTTTAACCCGCCTGGCGATTCTCGTGTAAAAATTGAGCAGGCCCCAGAAGGCCGAGTCTTGGTCAGAATATGCTGCTAAAACTAAAGGCAACTTATTCATTGACTACACAATTATATGCTGGAACACTGCGCGGCCTTGCAGCTCTTTCAAGTGGAAAGAAGCCTCCAAGTCTTATCAAGACGGTCCTAGAGCAACTATCATCGGCATCGGCTCAAATCGAAGAAGCTAAATTATCAGCCGCCCGTGCCGGAGCCATTGTTGCTCTCAGCTGGGATAAAGCTTGGAACTAGAGCTTGACCCGGAGGAAATGGCCATTAGATGCCCAGAATTCAAAGACAATGGGTCAACCTTGGAAGAGGAGGACTTTAACAAATGCTTTAGAGAAATGCGCCCTTTGCCATGTAAGCTGACAGAAGAGCTGGATCTAAACAAGTACCAGCGGGCTTACAATGAAAATAATAACAAGATTAAGCCGCCCACGCATGAAGTGATGGACCTTGTTCCTCCAAGGCGTAAGAACATCTTTGCCCCGGCATCAACTGGACATCGGCTGGCCGACAATGAAGAGCCAGCGCGGGATGATCTGGAACCTTCAAGGCATCAAGAAGAGAACTGACTATGGTGATCATAAGCCAGACGACACTCATGCCGGGTTACAGGAGTGCAGCTCCAAAAAATACTTGATTCAAAATCTTTTTGGCTCAATGTGAAACCTTATAATAGGGTAGCTTAAAATGGTGGTCCACCCTTAAAATGGTGGTCCACCCTTTCATGCCTTCGTGCATGTTTATTTGAACTTTTGATCTAGGAGAACTTTGTTGCATGGTCAATTGAATCAGGCATATGCGTCGTGCCATAACTCTTGTTTTCACTTGAAGTCTTGTATATTTTGCAAAAGACCGATCAACATATACGCTGGCGACTTAATAAGTCCAAAAAACCAGGGTGGGTGACAAACCAAGGACTTGTAGCCTTATACGGCTACTGAAAAATTAATAAGCATGGGTGTTCAAGCCAAAACATACTGGCGTCTTAAAGTCAAAAACCAGAGCGGGTGACAACCCAAAATACTCAAACATGAGAAACATAATCCAGAGCCTCACCACCCGTATAGGCAAAATTTGCACAAAAGAAAACACCTTGAAAGCATAAAAACATCAAAACAGAAAATATGCTAACCTCAAGCAATTGTAAGCTAGATTCCAGAATTCTAAAGGAAAACGCTGGCTCACAGGCCTCATGTTTGCTTTCAAGGTCGCATAGTTATTTTTTTACCCTGTAAGTGATGAGGACATCAATACAATTGTTACACCGACAACCCCTGCTGCTATACATACTGGACCAATTACTAGAGCTCGTGCACGCCAACTAAATTACCAGGTACTTCCGTTTCTTGGTAATGATTCTAATGTTCATGAGAATATGATGCTGCCTAAATTGGATACATTTGTTTTGCTTACAAATGAAGGGCCTAGCTTGGAGAAGGATGAACATTGGAGCAAGAACAAGCATGGAGATGATGGCATGCGCAAGGGGAACAAGAACGGAGTTACAAGTGATGATTTCAGGACTTTGAAGCCACCATAATGGGTGCATGAAGCCTTGGACGAAATATATAAGATGCACTTCATAAATTTCGTCCCGAGGCTATTTTAGGTGCTGCGTCACCTTATTATTGGGCCAGGCCCATGTAATTTCGAAATACATAAGTATAGGCTATTTTTAGAGTCCGTATGTGTGGGAAAACAAGAGATAGTGTTGATTTCGGACCCCTCCACCAAGGGCCACGAAATTCCCCCCACTTCCTCCATATATACAGCCCTTAGGGCATCGTTTAGACTTTGGGTTTTGTTTAGATTAAAAGTTCGCCATAGCTGCAACTTCGCGTACTTCGTTTGTGTTCAACGACCAGACAAAGGCGTCACAGAACCCCACCTTGATCAATAAAGCTTTCATCTTATATTCGCAATATCCAGATTGCAATCTTAGTTTCTTGCTTGTTCTTCGTTTGCTCGCAGGAAACAGACCCTCGTGGTCAGGTTGATCGTGCTCCGGCGTGGTCAATAACCTCTCGGAGTTGGTTTAGCGATTGCTAAGGCGCGACGTCCTCGCACGTTCGTAGTCGGATCGTCAAAGTCGACTTCCACCAAAGCGATATCCATCATCTCATCGAAAGACGGGACACCTTTGCCTCTATCAGTAAGCCGCCCCCCATGACATAAATCCGTCATTTTAACCTTAACAAGTTCAGGATCTTAAGAAAGATTGACTGGTAAGAGTACCATGGGTCATATAGTGGAGTAGCGCTAAACACACAGGTGAGTTTATCCTAGCTCACTGTGAGCCGACTCTCTTGTGACACAAAACCGCCATTTTAAACTTAACAAGTTCAAGGTCTTAAAAAAGATTGAATTTTCAAGAGTTCGGTGGGTCACCTGGTAGAGTAGCAAGTTGCAAAGAGGCAGGTGTAACCCATAATGTGGCATCTCATGCCGGTCAAGAGGGTATGAAAGCTAAACTCGGTGGGTTGGAAGCCCCCAAGTGACCTTATGACCAATTAATAAAGACTCAGATACACAAAAATGAAACGACAGAGGCCCTGAATTTTTCAAGGATGCTGGCTTTATTATATTGATCATAAAAAGATATATACATCGACAGAAGTATGTACAATGATAAGAGCCGGAGGCCCAAGTGTAGTAAGGCCGAAGATGAGCAATGTTCCATGGCCGGTGGGTCTCCTCTTCTTACTTGCGGGAATCCTTTTGCTCTCGCACATAAATTAGGTAATAAGACCCATTGTTGAGATATTTGATGACCACAATAGGCCCTTCCCAAGGAGGGGAAAGCATATGCATCCCTGTCTGATAGAGGCGGGGGTGTCCCGATCTTTCGATGAGATGATAACTATCGATTTGGTGAAGATGACTTTGACGATCCGACTACAAACGTGCACGACGTTGCGCCTTAGCAATCGCTAAACCAACTCCGAAAGGTTATTGACCACGCTGGAGCACAATCAACCTGACCACGAAGGTCTATTCCTGCAAGCAATCGAAGAACAAGCAAGAATATGATAAAAGCAATCTGAATATTGCGAGTATATATGAAGTATTGATAAAGCTGGGGATCCGTAAGCGGTCTTGGTCTGGTCGTTGGACACAAACGAAGTACGCGAAGTTGCAGCTATGGCGAACTTTTAATCTAAACAAAACCCCCAAAGTCTAAACGATGCCCTAAGGGCTGTATATATGGAGGAAGAGGGGGGGGAATTTCGTGGCCCTTGGTGGAGGGGTCCGAAATCAACCCTATCTCTTGTTTCCCCACACATACGGACTCTAAAAATAGCCTATACTTATGTATTTCGAAATTACATGGGCCTGGCCCAATAATAAGGTGACGCAGCACCTAAAATAGCCTCGGGACGAAATTTATGAAGTGGCGTCTTGTATATTTCGTCCAAGGCTTCATGCACCCATTATGGTGGTTTCAACGTCCTGAAATCATCACTTGTAACTCCGTTCTTGTTTCCCTTGCGCATGCCATCATCTCCATGCTTGTTCTTGCTCCAATGTTCATCCTTCTCCAAGCTAGGCCCTTCATTTGTAAGCAAAACAAATGTATCCAATTTAGGCAGCATCATATTCTCATGAACATTAGAATCATTACCAAGAAACGAAAGTACCTGGTAATTTAGTTGGCGTGCACGAGCTCTAGTAATTGGTCCAGTATGTATAGCAGCAGGGGCTGTGGGTGTAACAATTGTATTGATGTCCTCATCATCCTCCCCTTCTTGAAATGAAGTCGTCCTCGACGGAAGTTCATCTTCCTCACCCAAATAAGGCTTCAAATCTGCAATGTTAAAAGTGGGACTAACCCCAAAATCTGCAGGCAGTTCAAGTTTATATGCATTATCATTTATTTTCTCTAACCTTAAAGGGACCATCAGCACGTGGCATTAACTTTGATTTGCGCAAATCAGGAAATCTATCCTTACGCAAATGTAACCAAACAAGATCTCCAGGTGCAAACACAACATGTTTTCTACCCTTATCTCCAGCAAGTTTATATTTAGCATTCATGCGCTCAATGTTTTCCTTAGTTAACTCATGCATTTTTAAAATCAATTCAGCATGTTGTTTAGCATCAAAATTAACCTTCTCCGAAGATGGAAGAGGCAACAAATCAATAGGTGCACGAGGTAGGAAACCATACACAACTTCAAAAGGGCACATCTTAGTAGTAGAATGCAATGAACGATTATAAGCAAATTCAATATGAGGCAAGCATTCCTCCCACATTTTCTTATTATTCTTCAAAACAGCCCTAAGCATAGTAGACAACGTTCTATTGACTACTTCAGTTTGTCCATCAGTTTGGGGGTGACAAGTAGTACTAACAAGCAGTTTAGTCCCCAACTTAGCCCATAAACATCTCCAAAAGTGGCTAAGAAATTTAGTATCACGATCTGAAACAATAGTATTTGGCACACCATGCAAGCGAATAATTTCACGAAAGAACAAATCAGCAACATTAACAGCATCATCGCTTTTATGACATGGTATAAAGTGTGCCATTTTCGAGAATCTATCCACGACAACAAATATGCTATCCCTCCCCTTCTTTGTTCGAGGTAAACCTAAAACAAAGTCCATAGATATATCCTCCCAAGGAACACTAGGTACAGGCAAAGGCATATATAAACCATGAGGATTGAGTCGTGACTTAGCTTTTTGACATGTGGTGCATCGAGCAATAAAACGCTCAACATCCCGTCTCATCTTTGGCCAAAAGAAATGTGTAGCAAGTACGTCCTCCGTCTTCTTCACGCCAAAGTGTCCCATTAATCCTCCTCCATGCGCCTCCTGCAACAACAAAAGACGAACGGAGCTAGCTGGAATGCATAGCTTGTTAGCACGAAACACAAATCTATCATTAACGACAAACTTGTTCCACATTCTTCCTTCTTTACAATTCTGCATTACATCTTTAAAATCAGCATCATGCACATATTGATCTTTGATGGTCTCCAAACCAAATATTTTGAAGTCAAGTTGTGAAACCATAGTATAGTGACGAGACAATGCATCAGCAATAACATTTTCTTTTCCCTTCTTGTGTTTAATGACATAAGGGAAAGTCTCAATGAATTCAACCCATTTAGCATGTCTACGATTCAGTTTAGCTTGACTTTTAATATGTTTCAAAGATTCATGATCAGAATGTATAACAAATTCTTTGGGCCATAAATAATGTTGCCATGTTTCTAAAGTCCGAACAAGAGCATATAATTCTTTATCATAAGTAGAATAATTCAGACTAGGCCCACTCAATTTTTCAGAAAAGTATGCGACAGGTTTGCCATCTTGTAATAACACACCTCCTAATCCAATTCCACTAGCATCACATTCAAGCTCAAAAGTCTTATTAAAATCAGGAAGTTGGAGTAAAGGAGCATGTGTCAACTTATCTTTCAATACCGTGAAGGCTTCTTCCTGTGCGGTACCCCAAACAAAAGGCACATCCTTCTTTGTAAGCTCGTTGAGAGGTGCAGCAATGGTGCTGAAATCTCTCACAAAACACCTATAGAATCCAGCGAGGCCAAGAAAACTCCTCACTTGTGTGACCGTTTTGGGCTGCGGCCAACTCTCAATAGCTTCAATCTTGGCTTTGTCAACTTCAATTCCCTGTGGAGTAACAACATAGCCAAGAAAAGATACTCGGTCGGTGCAAAAGGTGCACTTCCCAAGGTTACCAAACAAACGTGCATCACGTAGAGCAATAAAAACAGCACGTAAATGTTCCAAATGTTCCTCCAAAGATCTGCTATAAATCAATATGTCATCAAAGTAAACTACCACAAATCGTCCAATGAAAGCACGTAAAACTTCGTTCATTAATCTCATGAAAGTACTAGGTGCATTAGTTAACCCAAAAGGCATGACTAACCACTCATATAATCCAAACTTAGTTTTAAATGCTGTTTTCCATTCATCTCCCAATTTCATACGAATTTGATGGTAGCCACTACGCAAATCAACTTTGGAGAATACTGTAGAGCCACTCAATTCATCAAGCATATCATCTAGCCTAGGAATAGGATGACGATAACGAATAGTAATATTATTAATGCCTCTACAATCAACACACATACGTGATGTATCATCCTTTTTCGGCACTAGAATAATAGGAACAGCACAAGGACTAAGGGATTCGCGTATATAACCTTTGTCGAGAAGCTCTTGTACTTGACGCATAATCTCCTTCGTCTCCTCTGGATTGGTACGGTATGGTGCACGGTTTGGCAGTGAAGCACCGGGAATTAAGTCGATCTGATGCTCAATCCCTCGAATAGGCGGTAATCCCGGTGGCACGTCTTGTGGAAAAACGTCAGCGAACTCCTGCAAAATGTTAGTGACAGCAGGAGGCAAAGAGGAAGGCACGTCCTCGAATGAAAATAATGCCTCTTTGCACACAAAAGCATAGCAAACAGATTTGCTGAAATCTAGCTCATCAATATCAGATTTGGTGGCAAATAAACATGCACTTTTCAATTTAATTTCCGAAGCAACACTAGATGGTTTATTATTAGGCTTCATTTGTTGCTCAGATTCTTTTGCCACAATCTGATTTTCACTCTTATTCTTCTCCTGTTGTGCTTTATTAGCTCTATTAATATCATCTTTCAAAATGGAATCAGGAGTCATAGGAAGCAAAGTAATATTTTTATCCTTATGAACAAGAGTATAGTGATTGTTTCTACCATGGTGTACAGAATTTTTATCAAATCGCCATGGTCTACCAAGTAATAAGGAACATGCTTGCATAGGTACCACATCACAATCAACATAATCAGCATATGTAGAGATACTAAAATGCACACGAACAGTACGTGTTACCTTAACCTTGCCGCTGTTGTTGAACCATTGGATGTAGTAAGGATGGGGATGTGGTCTTGTGGTGAGAGAAAGCTTCTCCACCATCTCCATGCTAGCCAAGTTGTTGCAGCTCCCTCCGTCTATGATGACGCGCACAGAACGTTCCTTCACAACTCCCTTGGTATGGAACAAATTGTGCCTCTGATTTTGCTCAGCTTGTGTGACCTGCACACTCAAAACACGTTGAGCAACTAAACATTCATACCTGTCAGCGTCTTCAGGAGCCATGTATTGCGTCTCATGATCAGAATCATCTCCACCATGTTCTTCACGTGTAATAAGAGCCAAAGTCTCCTCATCATAGTCACTAGCGGACTCATATCCACCATCCGCGGTAGCAATCATCACACGCGGAGATTTGCATTCTCTCGCATAATGACCTCCTCCCTTACAACTGATGAGGACATCAATACAATTGTTACACCCACAGCCCCTGCTGCTATACATACTGGACCAATTACTAGAGCTCGTGCACGCCAACTAAATTACCAGGTACTTTCGTTTCTTGGTAATGATTCTAATGTTCATGAGAATATGATGCTGCCTAAATTGGATACATTTGTTTTGCTTACAAATGAAGGGCCTAGCTTGGAGAAGGATGAACATTGGAGCAAGAACAAGCATGGAGATGATGGCATGCGCAAGGGGAACAATAACGGAGTTACAAGTGATGATTTCAGGACTTTGAAGCCACCATAATGGGTGCATGAAGCCTTGGACGAAATATACAAGATGCCACTTCATAAATTTCGTCCCGAGGCTATTTTAGGTGCTGCGTCACCTTATTATTGGGCCAGGCCCATGTAATTTCGAAATACATAAGTATAGGCTATTTTTAGAGTCCGTATGTGTGGGGAAACAAGAGATAGGGTTGATTTCGGACCCCTCCTAATAGAGGCGAGGGTCCCGATCTTTCGATGAGATGATGGATATCGTTTGGTGGAAGTCGACTTTGACGATCCGACTACGAACGTGCGAGGACGTCGCGCCTTAGCAATCGCTAAACCAACTCCGAGAGGTTATTGACCACGCCGGAGCACGATCAACCTGACCACGAGGGTCTGTTTCCTGCGAGCAAACGAAGAACAAGCAAGAAACTAAGATTGCAATCTGGATATTGCGAATATAAGATGAAAGCTTTATTGATCAAGGTGGGGTTCTGTGACGCCTTTGTCTGGTCGTTGAACACAAACGAAGTACGCGAAGTTGCAGCTATGGCGAACTTTTAATCTAAACAAAACCCAAAGTCTAAACGATGCCCTAAGGGCTGTATATATGGAGGAAGAGGGGGGGGGGGGAATTTCGTGGCCCTTGGTGGAGGGGTCCGAAATCAACCCTATCTCTTGTTTCCCCACACATACGGACTCTAAAAATAGCCTATACTTATGTATTTCGAAATTACATGGGCCTGGCCCAATAATAAGGTGACGCAGCACCTAAAATAGCCTCAGGACGAAATTTATGAAGTGGCATCTTGTATATTTCGTCCAAGGCTTCATGCACCCATTATGGTGGCTTCAAAGTCCTGAAATCATCACTTGTAACTCCGTTCTTGTTCCCCTTGCGCATGCCATCATCTCCATGCTTGTTCTTGCTCCAATGTTCATCCTTCTCCAAGCTAGGCCCTTCATTTGTAAGCAAAACAAATGTATCCAATTTAGGCAGCATCATATTCTCATGAATATTAGAATCATTACCAAGAAACGAAAGTACCTGGTAATTTAGTTGGCGTGCACGAGCTCTAGTAATTGGTCCAGTATGTATAGCAGCAGGGGCTGTGGGTGTAACAATTATATTGATGTCCTCATCAACATGGCTCCTGAAGACGCTGACAGGTATGAATGTTTAGTTGCTCAACGTGTTTTGAGTGTGCAGGTCACACAAGCTGAGCAAAATCAGAGGCACAATTTGTTCCATACCAAGGGAGTTGTGAAGGAACGTTCTGTGCGCGTCATAATAGACGGAGGGGGCTGCAACAACTTGGCTAGCATGGAGATGGTGGAGAAGCTTTCTCTCACCACAAGACCACATCCACATCCTTACTACATCCAATGGTTCAACAACAGCGGCAAGGTTAAGGTAACACGTACTGTTCGTGTGCATTTTAGTATCTCTACATATGCTGATTATGTTGATTGTGATGTGGTACCTATGCAAGCATGTTCCTTATTACTTGGTAGACCATGGCAATTTGATAAAAATTCTGTACACCATGGTAGAAACAATCACTATACTCTTGTTCATAAGGATAAAAATATTACTTTGCTTCCTATGACTCCTGATTCCATTCTGAAAGATGATATTAATAGAGCTAATAAAGCACAACAGGAGAAGAATAAGAGTGAAAATCAGATTGTGGCAAAAGAATTTGAGCAACAAATGAAGCCTAATAATAAACCATCTAGTGTTGCTTCTGAAATTAAATTGAAAAGTGCATGTTTATTTGCCACCAAATCTGATATTGATGAGCTAGATTTCAGCAAATCTGTTTGCTATGCTTTTATGTGCAAAGAGGCATTATTTTCATTCGAGGACGTGCCTTCCTCTTTGCCTCCTGCTGTCACTAACATTTTGCAGGAGTTCGCTGACGTTTTTCCACAAGACGTGCCACCGGGATTACCGCCTATTCGAGGGATTGAGCATCAGATCGACTTAATTCCCGGTGCTTCACTGCCAAACCGTGCACCATACCGTACCAATCCAGAGGAGACGAAGGAGATTATGCGTCAAGTACAAGAGCTTCTCGACAAAGGTTATATACGCGAATCCCTTAGTCCTTGTGCTGTTCCTATTATTCTAGTGCCGAAAAAGGATGGTACATCACGTATGTGTGTTGATTGTAGAGGCATTAATAATATTACTATTCGTTATCGTCATCCTATTCCTAGGCTAGATGATATGCTTGATGAATTGAGTGGCTCTACAATATTCTCCAAAGTTGATTTGCGTAGTGGCTACCATCAAATTCGTATGAAATTGGGAGATGAATGGCAAACAGCATTTAAAACTAAGTTTGGATTATATGAGTGGTTAGTCATGCCTTTTGGGTTAACTAATGCACCTAGTACTTTCATGAGATTAATGAACGAAGTTTTACGTGCTTTCATTGGACGATTTGTGGTAGTTTACTTTGATGACATATTGATTTATAGCAGATCTTTGGAGGAACATTTGGAACATTTACGTGCTGTTTTTATTGCTCTACGTGATGCACGTTTGTTTGGTAACCTTGGGAAGTGCACCTTTTGCACCGACCGAGTATCTTTTCTTGGCTATGTTGTTACTCCACAGGGAATTGAAGTTGATAAAGCCAAGATTGAAGCTATTGAGAGTTGGCCGCAGCCCAAAACGGTCACACAAGTGAGGAGTTTTCTTGGCCTCGCTGGATTCTATAGGCATTTTGTGAGAGATTTCAGCACCATTGCTGCACCTCTCAATGAGCTTACAAAGAAAGATGTGCCTTTTCTTTGGGGTACTGCACAGGAAGAAGCCTTCACGGTATTGAAAGATAAGTTGACACATGCTCCTTTACTCCAACTTCCTGATTTTAATAAGACTTTTGAGCTTGAATGTGATGCTAGTGGAATTGGATTAGGAGGTGTGTTATTACAAGATGGCAAACCTGTTGCATACTTTTCTGAAAAATTGAGTGGGCCTAGTCTGAATTATTCTACTTATGATAACGAATTATATGCTCTTGTTCGGACTTTAGAAACATGGCAACATTATTTATGGCCCAAAGAATTTGTTATACATTCTGATCATGAATCTTTGAAACATATTAAAAGTCAAGCTAAACTGAATCGTAGACATGCTAAATGGGTTGAATTCATTGAGACTTTCCCTTATGTCATTAAACACAAGAAGGGAAAAGAAAATGTTATTGCTGATGCATTGTCTCGTCGCTATACTATGCTTTCACAACTTGACTTCAAAATATTTGGTTTGGAGACCATCAAAGATCAATATGTGCATGATGCTGATTTTAAAGATGTAATGCAGAATTGTAAAGAAGGAAGAATGTGGAACAAGTTTGTCGTTAACGATGGATTTGTGTTTCGTGCTAACAAGCTATGCATTCCAGCTAGCTCCGTTCGTCTTTTGTTGTTGCAGGAGGCGCATGGAGGAGGATTAATGGGACACTTTGGCGTGAAGAAGACGGATGATAGAGGCGAGGGTCCCGATCTTTCGATGAGATGATGGATATCGCTTTGGTGGAAGTCGACTTTGACGATCCGACTACGAACGTGCGAGGACGTCGCGCCTTAGCAATCGCTAAACCAACTCCGAGAGGTTATTGACCACGCCGGAGCACGATCAACCTGACCACGAGGGTCTGTTTCCTGCGAGCAAACGAAGAACAAGCAAGAAACTAAGATTGCAATCTGGATATTGCGAATATAAGATGAAAGCTTTATTGATCAAGGTGGGGTTCTGTGACGCCTTTGTCTGGTCGTTGAACACAAACGAAGTACGCGAAGTTGCAGCTATGGCGAACTTTTAATCTAAACAAAACCCCAAAGTCTAAACGATGCCCTAAGGGCTGTATATATGGAGGAAGAGGGGGGGGAATTTCGTGGCCCTTGGTGGAGGGGTCCGAAATCAACCCTATCTCTTGTTTCCCCACACATACGGACTCTAAAAATAGCCTATACTTATGTATTTCGAAATTACATGGGCCTGGCCCAATAATAAGGTGACGCAGCACCTAAAATAGCCTCGGGACGAAATTTATGAAGTGGCGTCTTGTATATTTCGTCCAAGGCTTCATGCACCCATTATGGTGGTTTCAACGTCCTGAAATCATCACTTGTAACTCCGTTCTTGTTTCCCTTGCGCATGCCATCATCTCCATGCTTGTTCTTGCTCCAATGTTCATCCTTCTCCAAGCTAGGCCCTTCATTTGTAAGCAAAACAAATGTATCCAATTTAGGCAGCATCATATTCTCATGAACATTAGAATCATTACCAAGAAACGAAAGTACCTAGTAATTTAGTTGGCGTGCACGAGCTCTAGTAATTGGTCCAGTATGTATAGCAGCAGGGGCTGTGGGTGTAACAATTGTATTGATGTCCTCATCACTGTCTGGTCTTGAATCAAATGGAGCACTAAGTCACCCTCTTCAAAGGTCTGGCTTCGAACTCTACGGCTATGATAGCAATGTAGATCTTGCTGATATATCGCCGAACGAGCCGCCGCAAGGTCACACTCTTCATGCAAAACATCAAGTGTGTTCTGACATGCCGTCTCATTATCAGTTTCAACATAAGCCACCACTCTAGGCAAGTCATGATGGATATCACTTGGGAGAACCACCTCTGCACCATAAACCATGAAGAAAGGCGTATAGCTTGTTGACCTATTAGGGGTGGTGTTGATACTCTGAAGCATAGAAGGTAGCTCCTCAACCCAACAACCCGGTGTTGACTCCAAAGGAAACATAAGCCGGGGCTTGATGCCTCTCAAAATTTCTTGGTTAGCCCTATGGATGAGCCACGGAAGAAACATCAAGACCGATATGCTCTCTTTGACAAAGCTCCTTCATAGCACCCTTAGAAAGATTAGTGCCATTATCAGTAATGGTACTTTAAGGATAACCAAAATGGAAGATCAACTTCTTAAAAAACTTAACTGTAGTCTCCGCATCACACTTGTTGACTAGCTCTGTGATGAGGACATCAATACCATTGTTACACCCACAGCCCCTACTGCTACATATACGGGACCAATTACTAGAGCTCGCGCATGCCAATTAAATTATCAGGTACTTTCGTTTCTTGGTAATGATTCTAATGTTCATGAGAATATGATGCTGCCTAAATTGGATACATTTGTTTTGCTTACAAATGAAGGGCCTAGCTTGGAGAAGGATGAACATTGGAGCAAGAACAAGCATGGAGATGATGCCATGCGCAAGGGGAACAAGAACGGAGTTACAAGTGATGATTTCAGGACTTTGAAGCCACCATAATGGGTGCATGAAGCCTTGGACGAAATATACAAGATGCCACTTCATAAATTTCGTCCCGAGACTATTATAGGTGCTGCGTCACCTTTTTATTGGGCCAGGCCCATGTAATTTCGAAATACATAAGTATAGGCTATTTTTAGAGTCCGTATGTGTGGGGAAACAAGAGATAGGGTTGATTTCGGACCCCTCCACCAAGGGCCACGAAATTCCCCCTCTCTTCCTCTATATATACAGCCCTTAGGGCACCGTTTAGACTTTGGGTTTTGTTTAGATTAAAAGTTCTCCATAGCTGCAACTTCGCGTACTTCGTTTGTGTTCAACAACCAGACAAAGGCGTCACAGAACCCCACCTTGATCAATAAAGCTTTCATCTTATATTCGCAATATCCAGATTGCAATCTTAGTTTCTTGCTTGTTTTTCGTTTGCTCGCAGGAAACAGACCCTCGTGGTCAGGTTGATCGTGCTCCGGCTTGGTCAATAACCTCTCGGAGTTGGTTTAGCGATTGCTAAGGCGCGACGTCCTCGCACGTTCGTAGTCGGATCGTCAAAGTCGACTTCCACCAAAGCGATATCCATCATCTCATCGAAAGACTGTTTCGATGAGATGGTGGATTTCGCTTTGGTGG
>NW_025228119.1:118859-192169 GCF_018294505.1 Triticum aestivum
TCCTGCAACAACAAAAGACGAACGGAGCTAGCTGGAATGCATAGCTTGTTAGCACGAAACACAAATCCATCGTTAACGACAAACTTGTTCCACATTCTTCCTTCTTTACAATTCTGCATTACATCTTTAAAATCAGCATCATGCACATATTGATCTTTGATGGTCTCCAAACCAAATATTTTGAAGTCAAGTAGTGAAAGCATAGTATAGCGACGAGACAATGCATCAGCAATAACATTTTCTTTTCCCTTCTTGTGTTTAATGACATAAGGGAAAGTCTCAATGAATTCAACCCATTTAGCATGTCTACGATTCAGTTTAGCTTGACTTTTAATATGTTTCAAAGATTCATGATCAGAATGTATAACAAATTCTTTGGGCCATAAATAATGTTGCCATGTTTCTAAAGTCCGAACAAAAGCATATAATTCTTTATCATAAGTAGAATAATTCAGACTAGGCCCACTCAATTTTTCAGAAAAGTATGCAACGGGTTTGCCATCTTGTAATAACACACCTCCTAATCCAATTCCACTAGCATCACATTCAAGCTCAAAAGTCTTATTAAAATCAGGAAGTTGGAGTAAAGGAGCATGTGTCAACTTATCTTTCAATACGGAGAAGGCTTCTTCCTGTGCGGTACCCCAAAGAAAAGGCACATCTTTCTTTGTAAGCTCATTGAGAGGTGCAGCAGGTGCTGAAATCTCTCACAAAACGCCTATAGAATCCAGCGAGGCCAAGAAAACTCCTCACGTGTGTGACCGTTTTGGGCTGCGGCCAACTCTCAATAGCTTCAATCTTGGCTTTATCAACTTCAATTCCCTGTGGAGTAACAACATAGCCAAGAAAAGATACTCGGTCGGTGCAAAAGGTGCACTTCCCAAGGTTACCAAACAAACGTGCATCACGTAGAGCAATAAAAACAGCACGTAAATGTTCCAAATGTTCTTCCAAAGATCTGCTATAAATCAATATGTCATCAAAGTAAACTACCACAAATCGTCCAATGAAAGCACGTAAAACTTCGTTCATTAATCTCATGAAAGTACTAGGTGCATTAGTTAACCCAAAAGGCATGACTAACCACTCATATAATCCAAACTTAGTTTTAAATGCTGTTTTCCATTCATCTCCCAATTTCGTACGAATTTGATGGTAGCCACTACGCAAATCAACTTTGGAGAATATTGTAGAGCCACTCAATTCATCAAGCATATCATCTAGCCTAGGAATAGGATGACGATAACGAATAGTAATATTATTAATGCCTCTACAATCAACACACATACGTGATGTACCATCCTTTTTCGGCACTAGAATAATAGGAACAGCACAAGGACTAAGGGATTCGCGTATATAACCTTTGTCGAGAAGCTCTTGTACTTGACGCATAATCTCCTTCGTCTCCTCTGGATTGGTATGGTATGGTGCACGGTTTGGCAGTGAAGCACCGGGAATTAAGTCAATCTGATGCTCAATCCCTCGAATAGGCGGTAATCCCGGTGGCACGTCTTGTGGAAAAACGTCAGCGAACTCCTGCAAAATGTTAGTGACAGCAGGAGGCAAAGAGTGATAGAGGCAAAGGTGTCCCGTCTTTCGATGAGATGGTGGATTTCGCTTTGGTGGAAGTCGACTTTGACGATCCGACTACGAACGTGCGAGGACGTCGCGCCTTAGCAATCGCTAAACCAACTCCGAGAGGTTATTGACCACGCCGGAGCACGATCAACCTGACCACGAGGGTCTGTTTCCTGCGAGCAAACGAAGAACAACCAAGAAACTAAGATTGCAATCTGGATATTGCGAATATAAGATGAAAGCTTTATTGATCAAGGTGGGGTTCTGTGACGCCTTTGTCTGGTCGTTGAACACAAACGAAGTACGCGAAGTTGCAGCTATGGCGAACTTTTAATCTAAACAAAACCCAAAGTCTAAACGATGCCCTAAGGGCTGTATATATGGAGGAAGAGGGGGGAATTTCGTGGCCCTTGGTGGAGGGGTCCGAAATCAACCCTATCTCTTGTTTCCCCACACATACGGACTCTAAAAATAGCCTATACTTATGTATTTCGAAATTACATGGGCCTGGCCCAATAATAAGGTGACGCAGCACCTAAAATAGCCTTGGGACGAAATTTATGAAGTGGCATCTTGTATATTTCGTCCAAGGCTTCATGCACCCATTATGGTGGCTTCAAAGTCCTGAAATCATCACTTGTAACTCCGTTCTTGTTCCCCTTGCGCATGCCATCATCTCCATGCTTGTTCTTGCTCCAATGTTCATCCTTCTCCAAGCTACGCCCTTCATTTGTAAGCAAAACAAATGTATCCAATTTAGGCAGCATCATATTCTCATGAACATTAGAATCATTACCAAGAAACGAAAGTACCTGGTAATTTAGTTGGCGTGCACGGGCTCTAGTAATTGGTCCAGTATGTATAGCAGCAGGGGCTGTGGGTGTAACAATTGTATTGATGTCCTCATCATCCTCCCCTTCTTGAAATGAAGTCGTCCTCGACGGAAGTTCATCTTCCTCACCCAAATAAGGCTTCAAATCTGCAATGTTAAAAGTGGGACTAACCCCAAAATCTGCAGGCAGCTCAAGTTTATATGCATTATCATTTATTTTCTCTAACACCTTAAAGGGACCATCAGCACGTGGCATTAGCTTTGATTTGCGCAAATCAGGAAATCTATCCTTACGCAAATGTAACCAAACAAGATCTCCAGGTGCAAACACAACATGTTTTCTACCCTTATCTCCAGCAAGTTTATATTTAGCATTCATACGCTCAATGTTTTCCTTATTTAACTCATGCATTTTTAAAATCAATTCAGCACGTTGTTTAGCATCAAAATTAACCTTCTCCGAAGATGGAAGAGGCAACAAATCAATAGGTGCACGAGGTAGGAAACCATACACAACTTCAAAAGGGCACATCTTAGTAGTAGAATGCAATGAACGATTATAAGCAAATTCAATATGGGGCAAGAATTCCTCCCACATTTTCTTATTATTCTTCAAAACAGCCCTAAGCATAGTAGACAACGTTCTATTGACTACTTCAGTTTGTCCATCAGTTTGGGGGTGACAAGTAGTACTAAAAAGCAGTTTAGTCCCCAACTTAGCCCATAAACATCTCCAAAAGTGGCTAAGAAATTTAGTATCACGATCTGAAACAATAGTATTTGGCACACCATGCAAGCGAATAATTTCACGAAAGAACAAATCAGCAACATTAACAGCATCATCGCTTTTATGACATGGTATAAAGTGTGCCATTTTCGAGAATCTATCCACGACAACAAATATGCTATCCCTCCCCTTCTTTGTTCGAGGTAAACCTAAAACAAAGTCCATAGATATATCCTCCCAAGGAACACTAGGTACAGGCAAAGGCATATATAAACCATGAGGATTGAGTCGTGACTTAGCTTTTTGACATGTAGTGCATCGAGCAATAAAACGCTCAACATCCTGTCTCATCTTTGGCCAAAAGAAATGTGTAGCAAGTACGTCCTCCGTCTTCTTCATGCCAAAGTGTCTCATTAATCCTCCTCCATGCGCCTCCTGCAACATCAAAAGACGAACGGAGCTAGCTTTCAATACCGTGAAGGCTTCTTCCTGTGCGGTACCCCAAAGAAAAGGCACATCTTTCTTTGTAAGCTCATTGAGAGGTGCAGCAATGGTGCTGAAATCTCTCACAAAACGCCTATAGAATCCAGCGAGGCCAAGAAAACTCCTCACTTGTGTGACCGTTTTGGGCTGCGGCCAACTCTCAATAGCTTCAATCTTGGCTTTATCAACTTCAATTCCCTGTGGAGTAACAACATAGCCAAGAAAAGATACTCGGTCGGTGCAAAAGGTGCACTTCCCAAGGTTACCAAACAAACGTGCATCACGTAGAGCAATAAAAATAGCACGTAAATGTTCCAAATGTTCCTCCAAAGATCTGCTATAAATCAATATGTCATCAAAGTAAACTACCACAAATCGTCCAATGAAAGCACGTAAAACTTCGTTCATTAATCTCATGAAAGTACTAGGTGCATTAGTTAACCCAAAAGGCATGACTAACCACTCATATAATCCAAACTTAGTTTTAAAAGCTGTTTTCCATTCATCTCCCAATTTCATACGAATTTGATGGTAGCCACTACGCAAATCAACTTTGGAGAATATTGTAGAGCCACTCAATTCATCAAGCATATCATCTAGCCTAGGAATAGGATGACGATAACGAATAGTAATATTATTAATGCCTCTACAATCAACACACATACGTGATGTACCATCCTTTTTCGGCACTAGAATAATAGGAACAGCACAAGGACTAAGGGATTCGCGTATATAACCTTTGTCGAGAAGCTCTTGTACTTGACGCATAATCTCCTTCGTCTCCTCTGGATTGGTACGGTATGGTGCACGGTTTGGCAGTGAAGCACCGGGAATTAAGTCAATCTGATGCTCAATCCCTCGAATAGGCGGTAATCCCGGTGGCACGTCTTGTGGAAAAACGTCAGCGAACTCCTTAACCTTGCCGCTGTTGTTGAACCATTGGATGTAGTAAGGATGTGGATGTGGTCTTGTGGTGAGAGAAAGCTTCTCCACCATCTCAATGCTAGCCAAGTTGTTGCAGCTCCCTCCGTCTATTATGACGCGCACAGAACGTTCCTTCACAACTCCCTTGGTATGGAACAAATTGTGCCTCTGATTTTGCTCAGCTTGTGTGACCTGCACACTCAAAACACGTTGAGCAACTAAACATTCATACCTGTCAGCGTCTTCAGGAGCCATGTATTGCGTCTCATGATCAGAATCATCTCCACCATGTTCTTCACGTGTAATAAGAGCCAATGTCTCCTCATCATAGTCACTAGCGGACTCATATCCACCATCCGCGGTAGCAATCATCACACGCGGAGATTTGCATTCCCTCGCATAATGACCTCCTCCCTTACAACGACGACAAATAATATCACTTGTGTGCCCTGTTGATGCCATGGAAGAAGAAGAACACTGTGCAGGACCCGCAGGTGCGCTCTTGGAAGATAATGGTGGTTGTGCCTGTTTTCTTGTATCACGGCTGGAGGTGGCACCGGATGGAGGTGATGGTGCAGTTGAAGTAGAAGATGCACGTGGTGTCCATGATGAAGGTCGGCCTGCAGAAAAGTTAGTTCGCCCCAATGCTTGTCGATCCCGCACTTCACGTTCAGCTTTACAAGCAAGATGGAATAAACGAGTGATATTAGTATACTCCTTATAGTCTAGAATGGTCTGAATCTCTCTATTTAATCCACCCAGAAAACGTGCAAGCATAGCTTCATTCTCCTCAACAATACCACATCTAATCATGCCAGTTTGTAATTCCTGATAATATTCTTCTACAGAATTTTTCCCTTGTCTTAAACGCTGCAATTTTTGAAGCAATTCACGTTGATAATATGGTGGAACCCAACGCGTACGCATAGCAGTTTTCAAAGCAGCCCAAGTAGTTGGAATAGGATATAATCTACAATGTTCAGACCACCATACACATGAAAAACTAGTGAAAGCACAAACAGCAGCAGCAACTCGTCTCTCCTCAGGATATTGTAAACATGTAAATCGTTGTTCAGTTTCTAAATCCCAAGTAAGATATATATCAGGAACATATCTACCCTCAAATGGTGGAATATTCAATTTCAGTTTAGGAATATGGACATCATCTCGTACCTGAGGTGGTGGTGACTATGATGAGGAGACATTGGCTCTTATTACACGTGAAGAACATGGTGGAGATGATTCTGATCATGAGACGCAATACATGGCTCCTGAAGACGCTGACAGGTATGAATGTTTAGTTGCTCAACGTGTTTTGAGTGTGCAGGTCACACAAGCTGAGCAAAATCAGAGGCACAATTTGTTCCATACCAAGGGAGTTGTGAAGGAACGTTCTGTGCGCGTCATAATAGACGGAGGGAGCTGCAACAACTTGGCTAGCATGGAGATGGTGGAGAAGCTTTCTCTCACCACAAGACCACATCCACATCCTTACTACATCCAATGGTTCAACAACAGCGGCAAGGTTAAGGTAACACGTACTGTTCGTGTGCATTTTAGTATCTCTACATATGCTGATTATGTTGATTGTGATGTGGTACCTATGCAAGCATGTTCCTTATTACTTGGTGATAGAGGCAAAGGTGTCCCGTCTTTCGATGAGATGGTGAATTTCGCTTTGGTGGAAGTCGACTTTGACGATCCGACTACGAACGTGCGAGGACGTCGCGCCTTAGCAATCGCTAAACCAACTCCGAGAGGTTATTGACCACGCCGGAGCACGATCAACCTGACCACGAGGGTCTGTTTCCTGCGAGCAAACGAAGAACAAGCAAGAAACTAAGATTGCAATCTGCATATTGCGAATATAAGATGAAAGCTTTATTGATCAAGGTGGGGTTCTGTGACGCCTTTGTCTGGTCGTTGAACACAAACGAAGTACGCGAAGTTGCAGCTATGGCGAACTTTTAATCTAAACAAAACCCAAAGTCTAAACGATGCCCTAAGGGCTGTATATATGGAGGAAGAGGGGGGAATTTCGTGACCCTTGGTGGAGGGGTCCGAAATCAACCCTATCTCTTGTTTCCCCACACATACGGACTCTAAAAATAGCCTATACTTATGTATTTCGAAATTACATGGGCCTGGCCCAATAATAAGGTGACGCAACACCTAAAATAGCCTCGGGACGAAATTTATGAAGTGGCATCTTGTATATTTCGTCCAAGGCTTCATGCACCCATTATGGTGGCTTCAAAGTCCTGAAATCATCACTTGTAACTCCGTTCTTGTTCCCCTTGCGCATGCCATCATCTCCATGCTTGTTCTTGCTCCAATGTTCATCCTTCTCCAAGCTAGACCCTTCATTTGTAAGCAAAACAAATGTATCCAATTTAGGCAGCATCATATTCTCATGAACATTAGAATCATTACCAAGAAACGAAAGTACCTGGTAATTTAGTTGGCGTGCACGAGCTCTAGTAATTGGTCCAGTATGTATAGCAGCAGGGGCTGTGGGTGTAACAATTGTATTGATGTCCTCATCATCCTCCCCTTCTTGAAATGAAGTCGTCCTCGACGGAAGTTCATCTTCCTCACCCAAATAAGGCTTCAAATCTGCAATGTTAAAAGTGGGACTAACCCCAAGATCTGCAGGCAGCTCAAGTTTATATGCATTATCATTTATTTTCTCTAACACCTTAAAGGGACCATCAGCACGTGGCATTAGCTTTGATTTGCGCAAATCAGGAAATCTATCCTTACGCAAATGTAACCAAACAAGATCTCCAGGTGCAAACACAACATGTTTTCTACCCTTATCTCCAGCAAGTTTATATTTAGCATTCATACGCTCAATGTTTTCCTTAGTTAACTCATGCATTTTTAAAATCAATTCAGCACGTTGTTTAGCATCAAAATTAACCTTCTCCGAAGATGGAAGAGGCAACAAATCAATAGGTGCACGAGGTAGGAAACCATACACAACTTCAAAAGGGCACATCCTAGTAGTAGAATGCAATGAACGATTATAAGCAAATTCAATATGAGGCAAGCATTCCTCCCACATTTTCTTATTATTCTTCAAAACAGCCCTAAGCATAGTAGACAACGTTCTATTGACTACTTCAGTTTGTCCATCAGTTTGGGGTGACAAGTAGTACTAAAAAGCAGTTTAGTCCCCAACTTAGCCCATAAACATCTCCAAAAGTGGCTAAGAAATTTAGTATCACGATCTGAAACAATAGTATTTGGCACACCATGCAAGCGAATAATTTCACGAAAGAACAAATCAGCAACATTAACAGCATCATCGCTTTTATGACATGGTATAAAGTGTGCCATTTTCGAGAATCTATCCACGACAACAAATATGCTATCCCTCCCCTTCTTTGTTCGAGGTAAACCTAAAACAAAGTGATAGAGGCAAAGGTGTCCCGTCTTTCGATGAGATGATGGATATCGCTTTGGTGGAAGTCGACTTTGACGATCCGACTACGAACGTGCGAGGACGTCGCGCCTTAGCAATCGCTAAACCAACTCCGAGAGGTTATTGACCACGCCGGAGCACGATCAACCTGACCACGAGGGTCTGTTTCCTGCGAGCAAACGAAGAACAAGCAAGAAACTAAGATTGCAATATGGATATTGCGAATATAAGATGAAAGCTTTATTGATCAAGGTGGGGTTCTGTGACGCCTTTGTCTGGTCGTTGAACACAAACGAAGTATGCGAAGTTGCAGCTATGGCGAACTTTTAATCTAAACAAAACCCAAAGTCTAAACGATGCCCTAAGGGCTGTATATATGGAGGAAGAGGGGGGAATTTCGTGGCCCTTGGTGGAGGGGTCCGAAATCAACACTATCTCTTGTTTCCCCACACATACGGACTCTAAAAATAGCCTATACTTATGTATTTCGAAATTACATGGGCCTGGCCCAATAATAAGGTGACGCAGCACCTAAAATAGCCTCGGGACGAAATTTATGAAGTGGCATCTTGTATATTTCGTCCAAGGCTTCATGCACCCATTATGGTGGCTTCAAAGTCCTGAAATCATCACTTGTAACTCCGTTATTGTTTCCCTTGCGCATGCCATCATCTCCATGCTTGTTCTTGCTCCAATGTTCATCCTTCTCCAAGCTAGGCCCTTCATTTGTAAGCAAAACAAATGTATCCAATTTAGGCAGCATCATATTCTCATGAACATTAGAATCATTACCAAGAAACGAAAGTACCTGGTAATTTAGTTGGCGTGCACGAGCTCTAGTAATTGGTCCAGTATGTATAGCAGCAGGGGCTGTGGGTGTAACAATTGTATTGATGTCCTTATCAACGTACTTGCTACACATTTCTTTTGGCCAAAGATGAGACGGGATGTTGAGCGTTTTATTGCTCGATGCACTACATGTCAAAAAGCTAAGTCACGACTCAATCCTCATGGTTTATATATGCCTTTGCCTGTACCTAGTGTTCCTTGGGAGGATATATCTATGGACTTTGTTTTAGGTTTACCTCGAACAAAGAAGGGGAGGGATAGCATATTTGTTGTCGTGGATAGATTCTCGAAAATGGCACACTTTATACCATGTCATAAAAGCGATGATGCTGTTAATGTTGCTGATTTGTTCTTTCGTGAAATTATTCGCTTGCATGGTGTGCCAAATACTATTGTTTCAGATCGTGATACTAAATTTCTTAGCCACTTTTGGAGATGTTTATGGGCTAAGTTGGGGACTAAACTGCTTTTTAGTACTACTTGTCACCCCCAAACTGATGGACAAACTGAAGTAGTCAATAGAACGTTGTCTACTATGCTTAGGGCTGTTTTGAAGAATAATAAGAAAATGTGGGAGGAATTCTTGCCCCATATTGAATTTGCTTATAATCGTTCATTGCATTCTACTACTAAGATGTGCCCTTTTGAAGTTGTGTATGGTTTCCTACCTCGTGCACCTATTGATTTGTTGCCTCTTCCATCTTCGGAGAAGGTTAATTTTGATGCTAAACAACGTGCTGAATTGATTTTAAAAATGCATGAGTTAAATAAGGAAAACATTGAGCGTATGAATGCTAAATATAAACTTGCTGGAGATAAGGGTAGAAAACATGTTGTGTTTGCACCTGGAGATCTTGTTTGGTTACATTTGCGTAAGGATAGATTTCCTGATTTGCGCAAATCAAAGCTAATGCCACGTGCTGATGGTCCCTTTAAGGTGTTAGAGAAAATAAATGATAATGCATATAAACTTGAGCTGCCTGCAGATTTTGGGGTTAGTCCCACTTTTAACATTGCAGATTTGAAGCCTTATTTGGGTGAGGAAGATGAACTTCCGTCGAGGACGACTTCATTTCAAGAAGGGGAGGATTATGAGGACATCAATACAATTGTTACACCCACAGCCCCTGCTGCTATACATACTGGACCAATTACTAGAGCTCGTGCACGCCAACTAAATTACCAGGTACTTTCGTTTCTTGGTAATGATTCTAATGTTCATGAGAATATGATGCTGCCTAAATTGGATACATTTGTTTTGCTTACAAATGAAGGGCCTAGCTTGGAGAAGGATGAACATTGGAGCAAGAACAAGCATGGAGATGATGGCATGCGCAAGGGAAACAAGAACGGAGTTACAAGTGATGATTTCAGGACTTTGAAGCCACCATAATGGGTGCATGAAGCCTTGGACGAAATATACAAGACGCCACTTCATAAATTTCGTTCCGAGGCTATTTTAGGTGCTGCGTCACCTTATTATTGGGCCAGGCCCATGTAATTTCGAAATACATAAGTATAGGCTATTTTTAGAGTCCGTATGTGTGGGGAAACAAGAGATAGGGTTGATTTCGGACCCCTCCACCAAGGGCCACGAAATTCTCCCCCTCTTCCTCCATATATACAGCCCTTAGGGCATCGTTTAGACTTTGGGTTTTGTTTAGATTAAAAGTTCGCCATAGCTGCAACTTCGCGTACTTCGTTTGTGTTCAACGACCAGACAAAGGCGTCACAGAACCCCACCTTGATCAATAAAGCTTTCATCTTATATTCGCAATATCCAGATTGCAATCTTAGTTTCTTGCTTGTTCTTCGTTTGCTCGCAGGAAACAGACCCTCGTGGTCAGGTTGATCGTGCTCCGGCGTGGTCAATAACCTCTCGGAGTTGGTTTAGCGATTGCTAAGGCGCGACGTCCTCGCACGTTCGTAGTCGGATCGTCAAAGTCGACTTCCACCAAAGCGATATCCATCATCTCATCGAAAGATCGGGACCCTCGCCTCTATCAGTATGTGTGTTGATTGTAGAGGCATTAATAATATTACTATTCGTTATCGTCATCCTATTCCTAGGCTAGATGATATGCTTGATGAATTGAGTGGCTCTACAATATTCTCCAAAGTTGATTTGCGTAGTGGCTACCATCAAATTCGTATGAAATTGGGAGATGAATGGAAAACAGCATTTAAAACTAAGTTTGGATTATATGAGTGGTTAGTCATGCCTTTTGGGTTAACTAATGCACCTAGTACTTTCATGAGATTAATGAACGAAGTTTTACGTGCTTTCATTGGACGATTTGTGGTAGTTTACTTTGATGACATATTGATTTATAGCAGATCTTTGGAAGAACATTTGGAACATTTATGTGCTGTTTTTATTGCTCTACGTGATGCACGTTTGTTTGGTAACCTTGGGAAGTGCACCTTTTGCACCGACCGAGTATCTTTTCTTGGCTATGTTGTTACTCCACAGGGAATTGAAGTTGATAAAGCCAAGATTGAAGCTATTGAGAGTTGGCCGCAGCCCAAAACGGTCACACACGTGAGGAGTTTTCTTGGCCTCGCTGGATTCTATAGGCGTTTTGTGAGAGATTTCAGCACCATTGCTGCACCTCTCAATGAGCTTACAAAGAAAGATGTGCCTTTTCTTTGGGGTACCGCACAGGAAGAAGCCTTCTCTGTATTGAAAGATAAGTTGACACATGCTCCTTTACTCCAACTTCCTGATTTTAATAAGACTTTTGAGCTTGAATGTGATGCTAGTGGAATTGGATTAGGAGGTGTGTTATTACAAGATGGCAAACCCGTTGCATACTTTTCTGAAAAATTGAGTGGGCCTAGTCTGAATTATTCTACTTATGATAAAGAATTATATGCTCTTGTTCGGACTTTAGAAACATGGCAACATTATTTATGGCCCAAAGAATTTCTTATACATTCTGATCATGAATCTTTGAAACATATTAAAAGTCAAGCTAAACTGAATCGTAGACATGCTAAATGGGTTGAATTCATTGAGACTTTCCCTTATGTCATTAAACACAAGAAGGGAAAAGAAAATTTTATTGCTGATGCATTGTCTCGTTGCTATACTATGCTTTCACAACTTGACTTCAAAATATTTGGTTTGGAGACCATCAAAGATCAATATGTGCATGATGCTGATTTTAAAGATGTAATGCAGAATTGTAAAGAAGGAAGAATGTGGAACAAGTTTGTCGTTAACGATGGATTTGTGTTTCGTGCTAACAAGCTATGCATTCCAGCTAGCTCCGTTCGTCTTTTGTTGTTGCAGGAGGCGCATGGAGGAGGATTAATGGGACACTTTGGCGTGAAGAAGACGGAGGACGTACTTGCTACACATTTCTTTTGGCCAAAGATGAGACGGGATGTTGAGCGTTTTATTGCTCGATGCACTACATGTCAAAAAGCTAAGTCACGACTCAATCCTCATGGTTTATATATGCCTTTGCCTGTACCTAGTGTTCCTTGGGATGATATATCTATGGACTTTGTTTTAGGTTTACCTCGAACAAAGAAGGGGAGGGATAGCATATTTGTTGTCGTGGATAGATTCTCGAAAATGGCACACTTTATACCATGTCATAAAAGCGATGATGCTGTTAATGTTGCTGATTTGTTCTTTCGTGAAATTATTCGCTTGCATGGTGTGCCAAATACTATTGTTTCAGATCGTGATACTAAATTTCTTAGCCACTTTTGGAGATGTTTATGGGCTAAGTTGGGGACTAAACTGCTTTTTAGTACTACTTGTCACCCCAAACTGATGGACAAACTGAAGTAGTCAATAGAACGTTGTCTACTATGCTTAGGGCTGTTTTGAAGAATAATAAGAAAATGTGGGAGGAATGCTTGCCTCATATTGAATTTGCTTATAATCGTTCATTGCATTCTACTACTAGGATGTGCCCTTTTGAAGTTGTGTATGGTTTCCTACCTCGTGCACCTATTGATTTGTTGCCTCTTCCATCTTCGGAGAAGGTTAATTTTGATGCTAAACAACGTGCTGAATTGATTTTAAAAATGCATGAGTTAACTAAGGAAAACATTGAGCGTATGAATGCTAAATATAAACTTGCTGGAGATAAGGGTAGAAAACATGTTGTGTTTGCACCTGGAGATCTTGTTTGGTTACATTTGCGTAAGGATAGATTTCCTGATTTGCGCAAATCAAAGCTAATGCCACGTGCTGATGGTCCCTTTAAGGTGTTAGAGAAAATAAATGATAATGCATATAAACTTGAGCTGCCTGCAGATTTTGGGGTTAGTCCCACTTTTAACATTGCAGATTTGAAGCCTTATTTGGGTGGGGAAGATGAACTTCCGTCGAGGACGACTTCATTCAAGAAGGGGAGGATGATGAGGACATCAATACAATTGTTACACCCACAGCCCCTGCTGCTATACATACTGGACCAATTACTAGAGCTCGTGCACGCCAACTAAATTACCAGGTACTTTCGTTTCTTGGTAATGATTCTAATGTTCATGAGAATATGATGCTGCCTAAATTGGATACATTTGTTTTGCTTACAAATGAAGGGCCTAGCTTGGAGAAGGATGAACATTGGAGCAAGAACAAGCATGGAGATGATGGCATGCGCAAGGGGAACAAGAACGGAGTTACAAGTGATGATTTCAGGACTTTGAAGCCACCATAATGGGTGCATGAAGCCTTGGACGAAATATACAAGATGCCACTTCATAAATTTCGTCCCGAGGCTATTTTAGGTGCTGCGTCACCTTATTATTGGGCCAGGCCCATGTAATTTCGAAATATATAAGTATAGGCTATTTTTAGAGTCCGTATGTGTGGGGAAACAAGAGATAGGGTTGATTTCGGACTCCTCCACCAAGGGCCACGAAATTCCCCCCTCTTCCTCCATATATACAGCCCTTAGGGCATCGTTTAGACTTTGGGTTTTGTTTAGATTAAAAGTTCGCCATAGCTGCAACTTCGCGTACTTCGTTTGTGTTCAACGACCAGACAAAGGCGTCACAGAACCCCACCTTGATCAATAAAGCTTTCATCTTATATTCGCAATATCCAGATTGCAATCTTAGTTTCTTGCTTGTTCTTCGTTTGCTCGCAGGAAACAGACCCTCGTGGTCAGGTTGATCGTGCTCCGGCGTGGTCAATAACCTCTCGGAGTTGGTTTAGCGATTGCTAAGGCGCGACGTCCTCGCACGTTCGTAGTCGGATCGTCAAAGTCGACTTCCACCAAAGCGAAATCCACCTTCTCATCGAAAGACGGGACACCTTTGCCTCTATCAAGTGGTATCAGATTTCCAGGTTGCTCGGTGAGATTTTATAGTTTTTCGTAGTTTAGATCGAGTCTGTTCTTCATACCTACAGTCCACGAAAAAGCCACACAAAAAAAATTAGGGTTAGTTCATCATATCCGAACCAATCTGAGCCTTTGCATAATCTTTTTAGGGTTTTGCTTTGTTGAATTTGCGGTTGCATCGTCGGTCTAGTTGCTGGTCTTAGCGTCTAGTCTTTTAGAGTTTCGAGTTCTGGTCATAAGTTGTCACGCCGCCGCCGCACCATCATCATCGCCCCTGCCATCTACCACCACCGCTTATCCGCCACCGCTCCGAATCCGTACACATATACCACCACCGATCCATATCCATATACTACCACCGCTACCACCACCGCTGCCATATACCACCACCATATATCCACCACCAATCCGAGTTCCTTGCTTATTAGGGTTGTTTTCGAGATCCATCTAGATTCCGATTCGTGTTTCCTTGCCGGAGTAGGTTTCGGAAAAAAAAAAATCTGGCTATCCTATTTTTAGGCCCAAAATTTCCGGAGTCGGGTAGCCACGCTCCGTTTAGGCCCAAAATTTTTCGAAAACGCATTTTTCGAAAAAATTTCTGGCTATCCTATTTTTAGGTGTTTCTGAGTGTTTTGAGACAGGTGCCATTATAGGAAGTTTTTTTTGACCCGTTTCCAGTTTTTGGGTCCGGGCAGTCGAAAAAAAAAAAATTGGTAGAAAAATTTCGTGCCCATCCTGTCAGTTTGAGCTAGGAAGAGTTTTGAGACACTCGCCATTATAGTGATTTTTCGCAAAAAAAAAAGAGCGAAAAAAAAATCAGAGTGTGCTTTTCCCTTGTTTACGTGCCGCACCGTGATTTTGTTGGTGTTCTAGGCTCGCGTCTCTAGCACAGTCTAGCCTAGGACCAGCACAGTACCGTCGTTGAGCATTTATTCAACTTTGCATCTCTGAATTGATTATTGCTGACCCTTTTTGCTACCATACTATAAGCCTTCCCAGCTCCACATACATCTACATCGTGTGTTCGACTCTCCCTGGTAATCGCTCTATCCACGCTTTGAGAGTTTTTGACTACAACGGTTGCCGATCACCGCCTGCTGCTGGGTAAGAACTGGTAAGAATTTGAGATTTGCTTGACGGATTTGTGATACACCACCACCACTTCTTAGTAGTCTGTAGGATCATATTCTTGTGTGTTTCTATTGCTGCTAACCATGCCAGGATCACAAGCCGACGAGATTGACTGGGAGAACTTATCGAACAAGGAGCTTCATGATAAGTTTCAGCAAATGATGACTGAACAGGTACAAGATGTGCTGAACAATTTTGAAGAGGCCATGGAGAAGATCACTGGCCTTGAGAAGACGTTCGAAACAAAGCTCGATAACAGATTTAATGAACTGCTTGCGCGTCTTCCACCACCGGCTGCACCTGTCGCACCTCTGCAACAACAACAACTACGCCCCCTTCCGAATCAGTATGGACGAGCACAGCGTGTTCCTATTGAGACAGCACAAACTTCTGGTGCCGCTGCTACTGCTGTTGGTGCTTCTTTGGCTCCTGCTACTGCTCCTGCTGGTACCCAGGAGGATGATGAGTATGCGGGTGATTATGAGGATGAGGTTGATCAAAATCAGATCTACGAGCAGCCACCAGCACCACCACCAGCAGGTCGACCTCAGGTATATATTCGTCATGGTAGGCCTGCACCACCACCTCAGGTACGAGATGATGTCCATATTCCTAAACTGAAATTGAATATTCCACCATTTGAGGGTAGATATGTTCCTGATATATATCTTACTTGGGAGTTAGAAACTGAACAACGATTTACATGTTTACAATATCCTGAGGAGAGACGAGTTGCTGCTGCTGTTTGTGCTTTCACTAGTTTTGCATGTGTATGGTGGTCTGAACATTGTAGATTATATCCTATTCCAACTACTTGGGCTGCTTTGAAAACTGCTATGCGTACGCGTTGGGTTCCACCATATTATCAACGTGAATTGCTTCAAAAATTGCAGCATTTAAGACAAGGAAAAAATTCTGTAGAAGAATATTATCAGGAATTACAAACTGGCATGATTAGATGTGGTATTGTTGAGGAGAATGAAGCTATGCTTGCACGTTTTCTGGGTGGATTAAATAGAGAGATTCAAACCATTCTAGACTATAAGGAGTATACTAGTATCACTCGTTTATTCCATCTTGCTTGTAAAGCTGAACGTGAAGTGCAGGATCGACAAGCATTGGGGCGAACAAACTTTTCTGCAGGCCGACCTTCATCATGGACACCACGTGCATCTTCTACTTCAACTGCACCAGCACTTCCATCAGGTGCCACTTCCAGCCGTGATACAAGAAAACAGGCAGAACCACCATTATCTGCCAAGAGCGCACCTGCGGGGCCTACACATCGTTCTTCTTCTTCCATAGCATCAACAGGGCACACAAGTGATATTATTTGTCGTCGTTGTAAGGGAGGAGGTCATTATGCGAGAGAATGCAAATCTCCGCGTGTGATGATTGCTACCGCGGATGGTGGATATGAGTCCGCTAGTGACTATGATGAGGAGACATTAGCTCTTATTACACGTGAAGAACATGGTGGAGATGATTCTGATCATGAGACGCAATACATGGCTCCTGAAGACGCTGACAGGTATGAATGTTTAGTTGCTCAACGTGTTTTGAGTGTGCAGGTCACACAAGCTGAGCAAAATCAGAGGCACAATTTGTTCCATACCAAGGGAGTTGTGAAGGAACGTTCTGTGCGCGTCATAATAGACGGAGGGAGCTGCAACAACTTGGCTAGCATGGTGATAGAGGCGGGGGTGTCCCGATCTTTCGATGAGATGATAACTATCGATTTGGTGAAGATGACTTTGACGATCCGACTACAAACATTCACGACGTTGCGCCTTAGCAATCGCTAAACCAATCTCCTGAGGTTACTGATGATGCCGGAAGCACGGTCAGCCTGACCACGAAGGTCTATTCCTGCAAGCAATCGAAGAACAAGCAAGAATATGATAAAAGCAATCTGAATATTGCGAGTATATATGAAGTATTGATAAAGGTGGGGATCCGTAAGCGGTCTTGGTCTGGTTGTTGGACACAAACGAAGTACCCGAAGTTGCAATGGCTAACTTTTAACTAAACAAATCCCAAGGAAAAGCTACTAGATGGATCTACTTATATAGGAGCAAGGGGTGGCGGCCAAGGAGGTGGGAGGACGTCCCAAGGCAGCCTAAAACTAAATCTAGGTCGTACAAGGCCAATGGGCCCAAGTGGAGGTGATGTAACACCTTTGGACTTGTAGTTTGACTCGGATTCTGCTGCAGCATCAGATTGTTTCGTCCACAACTCAACGCTCCGGACGAATTTGAAGGTGATTCCAATTGGGTTGGAAAGTGCACGGAATCTAGTTTCCAACAAAAGAAGAATCACCCAATTCGGAGTCCGTATGAAAAACTTGTGTGCGTTTTGAGTCAGGTATGTCTATGCAGTCCGAATCTGAATCCAGAACGTGAGAGACTTGGACTCTATCTTCTCTTGGGCCAAAAGTGACGTGAGAGAACTTTTGGGACAGCAAATAAACATCTCTTTCTTCCTTATCTTCATATGTGGATTGTACAAATGTCCCATACACCTGCAATTAGACAAAACACAAAAGTGTGTGAAGTATTTTTGTTCTGGATAACATAAATAGATTATTGAATAGTTTGCACTAGAAATCACCTGACAAATATGCATATATGCAATATTTTTGGTCATATCCAAGATAGTCATGTCCTCATCATCCTCCCCTTCTTGAAAATAAAGCCGTCCTCGGCGTTGCTTAATCTGAAATGTGGCTAACAAAAGAGACAAGGTGTACATGTTGTATATGTATATGTCATCCATTTTTACTTCCCTTGATTTTTGCATATATGACACATGAATAGATGAGTAACTTGCATAGTTCATAAAATCTAAAGCCAAAAAATTAGCACAAGAAGTAGAAGGCATGAAAATATTGCAACTCAGTTTGCACATATAAGTGAAGCTCTTACTCATTTCAAAAGATTGACAATGTTCATCATTAAACCATCCCAACATTGGTGAATAAACCTTACTTGCATCAAATTTACATGCTATAACATGCTTAAATAAGCAAACATGCAATAAGTCATTCAACACAGAATCATCACCAAGATTAGAGGTCATATCAAAATGATTAAACATTGGTTCTTTTGCATCAATAGTTAATTCAATGGGTGCACTCAAAATTGTTGGTATTTCAGTTGTTTGATCACATGGCAAAGTCAAATTACCAACGTAGTCCTCTAAAATAGGTGGTGTGATCAAAGTAGTGGGTAGCTCATCAGATGGTGCATTCAAATTGGCAAGGCATTCATCATTCTCATGTAGAGATGGAAGATCAGTACCTTTGTCATTACCTCTTATGATCAACTCAGATGATGTAGCCACTCTCGGGGCCGATGTGTCACATGGTGGAGGCGATGTAGTCCTGATAACAACGGATGTGGTTGTCATAGTATGCCTAGTAGTTGAAGGAACAATCATATCAACTCTTGGAATGTGCATCGTGCGCTTGTTCTCCTCATGGCCAACATGTTGTTTTATTTCTAGTTCAGCTTTGCAAGCAAGATGAAACAAATGGTCCATAGGATAACACTCTTCATGAATTAGTATCTCTTGAATATCACGGTTTAATCCTCCCCAAAATCTATCCATAAAATCATCTTCACTTTCTTCTAAAGAGGAATGCAACAAGGTAGTTTGTAAATCATCATAATATTTTGTTATAGTTTCACTACCTTGTTTTAAGTGTTGCAACTTCTTAATCATGTCACGAGTATAATAAGCAGGGACGAAAGTATGTCGCATGGCAAGTTTCAAATCATCCCAAGTAGTAGGTATATAATCAGGGTGTAACCGACAATATTCACTCCACCAAACCAAAGCATAACCAGTGAAAGAACCAACCACAACCTTAACCTTTTTATGTTCATCGAAATTATGGGAAGCAAATATATTTTTTACGTCGAACTCCCATTCAATATATAAAGCAGGTTTAAAACGGCCATTAAATGGTGGTATAGATACATTAACCTGATGATGTGCATTTGGATGTTTGTGCACCTCTCGTGACGGTTGTGGTATTTGCAAAGGTGGTGGCACGTCTCCCGCGATCGACAAAGCCCATGAATTGACTCTGGATCCTGTCATGATTAGTAGAACAAGAAACAAAACCCAAAAATAATGTTCCTATAACTACTAGGATGTGGTGGTAAAACGCTCACAGTAAAGCAAATATCAATGTCTTACAAGTTCTTACCATGCAGCAGGCGGTGATCGGCAACCAGCGGTGTCAAGTAACTCCGAATATTGAGTAAAGCGATTGCCAGGGGAGCGTACGTATACACGGTGTAGAAATATGTGGAGCTTGGTTGGCTATATATGGTAGCAAAAGATTAGCAATAATCAATTCAAAGATGCAATGTTGAATAAACGCTCAACGACGGTACTGTGCTGGTCCTAGGCTAGACCGTACTAGAGACGCGAGCCTAGAACACTAATGAGGTCACGGCGTAGCACAACTAGCATCAATGAAGGATACTAAGTAGCTCTTGACAGCAACATATAAGTGAAGATCACAACGGCAGTGAAGATAATGATGAAAAACAACTGCCAAGCAGGATATACAACAACTCTCTCTCCAACTTTCCTCTTGAAAAGTTTGAGACAATTTTCTGATAAATTCTTTCAAAGAATGCTACTAACTCAAGCTTTCCAATGCAAAAAGAATCACTCAATTCTGAGTTGATATGAGGAGTCAAAGAATTCTAAAACTGGCCTGAAAAATTGGAACAAGTTGAGTTCACGAACTTCGGAGGGCAAAAAGACCTATTTAGAAGCCGATTTTGAGGTGTCAAATATTGAATTAGCTTCTGCAACTATTTAGATGTGGCTCGTCGCTATCTTCAATTTGAGTACTCACGGAGCCAAAACGGACTTCGTATGAGGAAGATACACCTGTTTTACTGAACAGTGCGCAAAACAGATTCCAATCCGAATTCAGGTACGAGATTGATTCTAGATAGATCCAATTTTTTTTTCTCTCTTTTTTTCTCACGCTTTTTTTTCTTTTTCTTCTCCCTTTTTTTTTCTCTGACTTTTTTTTTCTCCTTTTTTTTTCTCTCGTTTTTTTCTCTCTTTTTTTCTCCCTCTTTCCAAAACAAACTAGATAAGATGCAGATTGGATCAAGTGAAGATGTGAACGATCTCAACTATTATTATGACAATGAATGATGGGTAGCACGTGGTGGAAATTGATGGATGGGTGGTGGACAGCAGAAGAGATAATGATGCAGCGGTGGCGTGACTAATGTGAACAGAACTCGAAATTCTAAACGAACTAGACACTAAGACCAGCAACTCGACACGACGATGCAACCGATAATTCAACTATGCAAGCAATGAAAAGAAAATTGCAAAGGATCAGACTGGCTTGGACCAAGGATGAATAGATCTAACTCTTTTTTGTGGCTTTTTCTTGGACAATAGGTAAGAAAATAAATCTAATTTAGGAAAACTGGAAATTCTCACCGAGCAACCTGAAAACTGATACCACTTGATAGAGGCGGGGGTGTCCCGATCTTTCGATGAGATGATAACTATCGATTTGGTGAAGATGACTTTGACGATCCGACTACAAACGTGCACGACGTTGCGCCTTAGCAATCGCTAAACCAATCTCCTGAGGTTACTAATGATGCCGGAAGCACGGTCAGCCTGACCACGAAGGTCTATTCCTGCAAGCAATCGAAGAACAAGCAAGAATATGATAAAAGCAATCTGAATATTGCGAGTATATATGAAGTATTGATAAAGGTGGGGATCCGTAAGCGGTCTTGGTCTGGTTGTTGGACACAAACGAAGTATCCGAAGTTGCAATGGCTAACTTTTAACTAAACAAATCCCAAGGAAAAGCTACTAGATGGATCTTGATAGAGGCGGGGTGTCCCGATCTTTCGATGAGATGATAACTATCGATTTCGTGGAGACGACTTTGACGATCCGACTACAAACGTGCACGACGTTGCGCCTTAGCAATCGTTAAACCAACTCCGAGAGGTTATTGACCACGCTGGAGCACGATCAACCTGACCACGAAGGTCTATTCCTGCAAGCAATCGAAGAACGAGCAAGAATATGATAAAGCAATCTGAATATTGCGAATATATATGAAGTATTGATAATGGTGGGGATCCGTAAGCGGTCTTGGTCTGGTCGTTGGACACAAACGAAGTACACGAAGTTGCAATGGCTAACTTTTAACTAAACAAATCCCAAGGAAAAGCTACTAGATGGATCTACTTATATAGGAGCAAGGGGTGGCGGCCAAGGAGGTGGGAGGACGTCCCAAGGCAGCCTAAAACTAAATCTAGGTCGTACAAGGCCAATGGGCCCAAGTGGAGTTGATGTAACACCTTTGGACTTGTAGTTTCACTCGGATTCTGCTGCAGCATCAGATTGTTTCGTCCACAACTCAACGCTCCGGACGAATTTGAAGGTGATTCCAATTGGGTTGGAAAGTGCACGAAATCTAGTTTCCAACAAAAAAAGAATCACCCAATTCGGAGTCCGTATGAAAAACTTGTGTGCGTTTTGAGTCAGGTATGTCTGTGCAGTCCGAATCTGAATCCAGAACGTGAGAGACTTGGACTCTATCTTCTCTTGGGCCAAAAGTGACGTGAGAGAACTTTTTGGACAGCAAATAAACATCTCTTTCTTCCTTATCTTCATATGTGGATTGTACAAATGTCCCATACACCTGCAATTAGACAAAACACAAAAGTGTGTGAAGTATTTTTGTTCTGGATAACACAAATAGATTATTGAATAGTTTGCACTAGAAATCACCTGACAAATATGCATATATGCAATATTTTTGGTCATATCCAAGGTAGTCATGTCCTCATCATCGAGGCGAGGGTGTCCCGATCTTTCGATGAGATGATAACTATCGATTTGGTGGAGACGACTTTGACGATCCAACTACAAACGTGCACGACGTTGCGCCTTAGCAATCGCTAAACCAATCTCCTGAGGTTACTGATGATGCCGGAAGCACGGTCAGCCTGACCACGAAGGTCTATTCCTGCAAGCAACTGAAGAACGAGCAAGAATATGATAAAGCAATCTGAATATTGCAAATATATATGAGGTATTGATAATGGTGGGGATCCGTAAGCGGTCTTGGTCTGGTCGTTGGACACAAACGAAGTACACGAAGTTGCAATGGCTAACTTTTAACTAAACAAATCCCCAGGAAAAGCTACTAGATGGATCTACTTATATAGGAGCAAGGGGTGGCGGCCAAGGAGGTGGGAGGACGTCCCAAGGCAGCCTAAAACTAAATCTAGGTCGTACAAGGCCAATGGGCCCAAGTGGAGGTGATGTAACACCTTTGGACTTGTAGTTTGACTCGGATTCTGCTGCAGCATCAGATTGTTTCGTCCACAACTCAACGCTCCGGACGAATTTGAAGGTGATTCCAATTGGGTTGGAAAGTGCACGAAATCTAGTTTCCAACAAAAAAAGAATCACCCAATTCGGAGTCCGTATGAAAAACTTGTGTGCGTTTTGAGTCAGGTATGTCTGTGCAGTCCGAATCTGAATCCCGAACGTGAGAGACTTGGACTCTATCTTCTCTTGGGCCAAAAGTGACGTGAGAGAACTTTTTGGACAGCAAATAAACATCTCTTTCTTCCTTATCTTCATATATGGATTGTACAAATCTCCCATACACCTGCAATTAGACAAAACACAAAAGTGTGTGAAGTATTTTTGTTCTGGATAACACAAATAGATTATTGAATAGTTTGCACTAGAAATCACCTGACAAATATGCATATATGCAATATTTTTGATCATATCCAAGATAGTCATGTCCTCATCATCCTCCCCTTCTTGAAAATAAAGCCGTCCTCGGCGTTGCTTAATCTGAAATGTGGCTAACAAAAGAGACAAGGTGTACATGTTGTATATGTATATGTCATCCATTTTTACTTCCCTTGATTTTTGCATATATGACACATGAATAGATGAGTAACTTGCATAGTTCATAAAATCTAAAGCCAAAAATTTAGCACAAGAAGTAAAAGGCATGAAAATATTGCAACTCAGTTTGCACATATAAGTGAAGCTCTTATTCATTTCAAAAGATTGACAATGTTCATCATTAAACCATCCCAACATTGGTGAATAAACCTTACTTGCATCAAATTTACATGCTACAACATGCTTAAATAAGCAAACATGCAATAAGTCATTCAACACAGAATCATCACCAAGATTAGAGGTCATATCAAAATGATTAAACATTGGTTCTTTTGCATCAATAGTTAATTCAATGGGTGCACTCAAAATTGTTGGTATTTCAGTTGTTTGATCACATGGCAAAGTCAAATTATCAACGCAGTCCTCTAAGATAGGTGGTGTGATCAAAGTAGTGGGTAGCTCATCAGATGGTGCATTCAAATTGACAAGGCATTCATCATTCTCATGTAGAGATGGAAGATCAGTACCTTTGTCATTACCTCTTATGATCAACTCAGATGATGTAGCCACTCTCGAGGGCGATGTGTCACATGGTGGAGGTGATGTAGTCCTGACAACAACGGATGTGGTTGTCATAGTATGCCTAGTAGTTGAAGGAACAATCATATCAACTCTTGGAATGTGCACCGTGCGCTTGTTCTCCTCGTGGCCAACACGTCGTTTTATTTCCTGTTCAGCTTTGCAAGCAAGATGAAACAAATGGTCCATAGGATAACACTCTTCATGAATTAGTATCTCTTGAATATCACGGTTTAATCCTCCCCAAAATCTATCCATAAAATCATATTCACTTTCTTCTAAAGAGGAATGCAACAAGGTAGTTTGTAAATCATCATAATATTTTGTTACAGTTTCACTACCTTGTTTTAAGTGTTGCAACTTCTTAATCATGTCACGAGTATAATAAGCAGGGACGAAAGTATGTCGCATGGCAAGTTTCAAATCATCCCAAGTAGTAGGTATATAATCAGGGTGTAACCAACAATATTCACTCCACCAAACCAAAGCATAACCAGTGAAAGAACCAACCGCAACCTTAACCTTTTTATGTTCATTGAAATTATGGGAAGCAAATATATTTTTTATGTCGAACTCCCATTCAATATATAAAGCAGGTTTAAAACGGCCATTAAATGGTGGTATAGATACATTAACCTGATCATGTGCATTTGGATGTTTGTGCACCTCTCGTGACAGTTGTGGTATTTGCAAAGGTGGTGGCACGTCTCCCGCGATCGACAAAGCCCATGAATTGACTCTGGATCCTGTCATGATTAGTAGAACAAGAAACAAAACCCAAAAATAATGTTCCTATAACTACTAGGATGTGGTGGTAAAACGCTCACAGTAAAGCAAATATCAATGTCTTACAAGTTCTTACCATGCAACAGGCGGTGATCGGCAACCAGCGGTGTCAAGTAACTCCGAATATTGAGTAAAGCGATTGCCAGGGGAGCGTACGTATACACGGTGTAGAAATATGTGGAGCTGGGTTGGCTATATATGGTAGCAAAAGATTAGCAATAATCAATTCAAAGATGCAATGTTGAATAAACGCTCTGATACCACTTGATAGAGGCGGGGTGTCCCGATCTTTCGATGAGATGATAACTATCGATTTCGTGGAGACGACTTTGACGATCCGACTACAAACGTGCACGACGTTGCGCCTTAGCAATCGTTAAACCAACTCCGAGAGGTTATTGACCACGCTGGAGCACGATCAACCTGACCACGAAGGTCTATTCCTGCAAGCAATCGAAGAACGAGGAAGAATATGATAAAGCAATCTGAATATTGCGAATATATATGAAGTATTGATAATGGTGGGGATCCGTAAGCGGTCTTGGTCTGGTCGTTGGACACAAACGAAGTACACGAAGTTGCAATGGCTAACTTTTAACTAAACAAATCCCAAGGAAAAGCTACTAGATGGATCTACTTATATAGGAGCAAGGGGTGGCGGCCAAGGAGGTGGGAGGACGTCCCAAGGCAGCCTAAAACTAAATCTAGGTCGTACAAGGCCAATGGGCCCAAGTGGAGGTGATGTAACACCTTTGGACTTGTAGTTTGACTCGGATTCTGCTGCAGCATCAGATTGTTTCGTCCACAACTCAACGCTCCGGACGAATTTGAAGGTGATTCCAATTGGGTTGGAAAGTGCACGAAATCTAGTTTCCAACAAAAAAAGAATCACCCAATTCGGAGTCCGTATGAAAAACTTGTGTGCGTTTTGAGTCAGGTATGTCTGTGCAGTCCGAATCTGAATCCCGAACGTGAGAGACTTGGACTCTATCTTCTCTTGGGCCAAAAGTGACGTGAGAGAACTTTTTGGACAGCAAATAAACATCTCTTTCTTCCTTATCTTCATATGTGGATTGTACAAATCTCCCATACACCTGCAATTAGACAAAACACAAAAGTGTGTGAAGTATTTTTGTTCTGGATAACACAAATAGATTATTGAATAGTTTGCACTAGAAATCACCTGACAAATATGCATATATGCAATATTTTTGATCATATCCAAGATAGTCATGTCCTCATCAGATCTACTTATATAGGAGCAAGGGGTGGCGGCCAAGGAGGTGGGAGGACGTCCCAAGGCAGCCTAAAACTAAATCTAGGTCGTACAAGGCCAATGGGCCCAAGTGGAGGTGATGTAACACCTTTGGACTTGTAGTTTGACTCGGATTCTGCTGCAGCATCAGATTGTTTCGTCCACAACTCAATGCTCCGGACGAATTTGAAGGTGATTCCAATTGGGTTGGAAAGTGCACGGAATCTAGTTTCCAACAAAAAAAGAATCACCCAATTCGGAGTCCGTATGAAAAACTTGTGTGCGTTTTGAGTCAGGTATGTCTGTGCAGTCCGAATCTGAATCCAGAACGTGAGAGACTTGGACTCTATCTTCTCTTGGGCCAAAAGTGACGTGAGAGAACTTTTTGGACAGCAAATAAACATCTCTTTCTTCCTTATCTTCATATGTGGATTGTACAAATGTCCCATACACCTGCAATTAGACAAAACACAAAAGTGTGTGAAGTATTTTTGTTCTGGATAACATAAATAGATTATTGAATAGTTTGCACTAGAAATCACCTGACAAATATGCATATATGCAATATTTTTGGTCATATCCAAGATAGTCATGTCCTCATCACATGGAGATGGTGGAGAAGCTTTCTCTCACCACAAGACCACATCCACATCCTTACTACATCCAATGGTTCAACAACAGCGGCAAGGTTAAGGTAACACGTACTGTTCGTGTGCATTTTAGTATCTCTACATATGATGATTATGTTGATTGTGATGTGGTACCTATGCAAGCATGTTCCTTATTACTTGGTAGACCATGGCAATTTGATAAAAATTCTGTACACCATGGTAGAAACAATCACTATACTCTTGTTCATAAGGATAAAAATATTACTTTGCTTCCTATGACTCCTGATTCCATTTTGAAAGATGATATTAATAGAGCTAATAAAGCACAACAGGAGAAGAATAAGAGTGAAAATCAGATTGTGGCAAAAGAATTTGAGCAACAAATGAAGCATAATAATAAACCATCTAGTGTTGCTTCTGAAATTAAATTGAAAAGTGCATGTTTATTTGCCACCCAATCTGATATTGATGAGCTAGATTTCAGCAAATCTGTTTGCTATGCTTTTGTGTGCAAAGAGGCATTATTTTCATTCGAGGACGTGCCTTCCTCTTTGCCTCCTGCTGTCACTAACATTTTGCAGGAGTTCACTGACGTTTTTCCACAAGACGTGCCACCGGGATTACCGCCTATTCGAGGGATTGAGCATCAGATCAACTTAATTCCCGGTGCTTCACTGCCAAACCGTGCACCATACCGTACCAATCCAGAGGAGACGAAGGAGATTATGCGTCAAGTACAAGAGCTTCTCGACAAAGGTTATATACGCGAATCCCTTAGTCCTTGTGCTGTTCCTATTATTCTAGTGCCGAAAAAGGATGGTACATCACGTATGTGTGTTGATTGTAGAGGCATTAATAATATTACTATTCGTTATCGTCATCCTATTCCTAGGCTAGATGATATGCTTGATGAATTGAGTGGCTCTACAATATTCTCCAAAGTTGATTTGCGTAGTGGCTACCATCAAATTCGTATGAAATTGAGAGATGAATGGAAAACAGCATTTAAAACTAAGTTTGGATTATATGAGTGGTTAGTCATGCCTTTTGGATTAACTAATGCACCTAGTACTTTCATGAGATTAATGAACGAAGTTTTACGTGCTTTCATTGGACGATTTGTGGTAGTTTACTTTGATGACATATTGATTTATAGCAGATCTTTGGAGGAACATTTGGAACATTTACGTGCTGTTTTTATTGCTCTACGTGATGCACGTTTGTTTGGTAACCTTGGGAAGTGCACCTTTTGCACCGACCGAGTATCTTTTCTTGGCTATGCTGTTACTCCACAGGGAATTGAAGTTGATAAAGCCAAGATTGAAGCTATTGAGAGTTGGCCGCAGCCCAAAACGGTCACACAAGTGAGGAGTTTTCTTGGCCTCGCAGGATTCTATAGGCGTTTTGTGAGAGATTTCAGCACCATTGCTGCACCTCTCAACGAGCTTACAAAGAAGGATGTGCCTTTTGTTTGGGGTACCGCACAGGAAGAAGCCTTCACGGTATTGAAAGATAAGTTGACACATGCTCCTTTACTCCAACTTCCTGATTTTAATAAGACTTTTGAGCTTGAATGTGATGCTAGTGGAATTGTGATAGAGGCGAGGGTGTCCCGATCTTTCGATGAGATGATAACTATCGATTTGGTGGAGACGACTTTGACGATCCGACTACAAACGTGCACGACATTGCGCCTTAGCAATCGCTAAACCAATCTCTTGAGGTTACTGACGATGCCGGAAGCACGGTCAGCCTGACCACGAAGGTCTATTCCTGCAAGCAATCGAAGAACGAGCAAGAATATGATAAAGCAATCTGAATATTGCAAATATATATGAGGTATTGATAATGGTGGGGATCCGGAAGCGGTCTTGGTCTGGTCGTTGGACACAAACGAAGTACACGAAGTTGCAATGGCTAACTTTTAACTAAACAAATCCCAAGGAAAAACTACTAGATGGATCTACTTATATAGGAGCAAGGGGTGGCGTCCAAGGAGGAGGGAGGACGTCCCAGGGCAGCCTAAAACTAAATCTAGGTCGTACAAGGCCAATGGGCCCAAGTGGAGGTGATGTAACACCTTTGGACTTGTAGTTTGACTCGGATTCTGCCGCAGCATCAGATTGTTTCGTCCACAACTCAACGCTCCGGACGAATTTGAAGGTGATTCCAATTGGGTTGGAAAGTGCACAAAATCTAGTTTCCAACAAAAAAAGAATCACCCAATTCGGAGTCCGTATGAAAAACTTGTGTGCGTTTTGAGTCAGGTGTGTCTGTGCAGTCCGAATCTGAATCCAGAACGTGAGAGACTTGGACTCTATCTTCTCTTGGGCCAAAAGTGACGTGAGAGAACTTTTTGGACAGCAAATAAACATCTCTTTCTTCCTTATCTTCATATGTGGATTGTACAAATGTCCCATACACCTGCAATTAGACAAAACACAAAAGTATGTGAAGTATTTTTGTTCTGGATAACATAAATAGATTATTGAATAGTTTGCACTAGAAATCACCTGAAAAATATGCATATATGCAATATTTTTGGTCATATCCAAGGTAGTCATGTCCTCATCATCCTCCCCTTCTTGAAAATAAGCCGTCCTCGGCTTGCTTAATCTGAAATGTGGCTAACAAAAGAGACAAGGTGTACATATTGTATATGTATATGTCATCCATTTTTACTTTCCTTGATTTTTGCATATATGAAACATGAATAGATGAGTAACTTGCATAGTTCATAAAATCTAAAGCCAAAAATTTAGCACAAGAAGTAGAAGGCATGAAAATATTGCAACTCAGTTTGCACATATAAGTGAAGCTCTTATTCATTTCAAAAGATTGACAATGTTCATCATTAAACCATCCCAACATTGGTGAATAAACCTTACTTGCATCAAATTTACATGCTACAACATGCTTAAATAAGCAAACATGCAATAAGTCATTCAACACAGAATCATCACCAAGATTAGAGGTCATATCAAAATGATTAAACATTGGTTCTTTTGCATCAATAGTTAATTCAATTAGTGCACTCAAAATTGTTGGTATTTCAGTTGTTTGATCACATGGCAAAGTCAAATTATCAACGTAGTCCTCTAAAATAGGTGGTGTGATCAAAGTAGTGGGTAGCTCATCAGATGGTGCATTCAAATTGACAAGGCATTCATCATTCTCATGTAGAGATGGAAGATCAGTACCTTTGTCATTACCTCTTATGATCAACTCAGATGATGTAGCCACTCTCGGGGGCGATGTGTCACATGGTGGAGGTGATGTAGTCCTGACAACAACGGATGTGGTTGTCATAGTATGCCTAGTAGTTGAAGGAACAATCATATCAACTCATGGAATATGCACCGTGCGCTTGTTCTCCTCGTGGCCAACACGTCGTTTTATTTCCTGTTCAGCTTTGCAAGCAAGATGAAACAAATGGTCCATAGGATAACACTCTTCATGAATTAGTATCTCTTGAATATCACGGTTTAATCCTCCCCAAAATCTATCCATAAAATCATCTTCACTTTCTTCTAAAGAGGAATGCAACAAGGTAGTTTGTAAATCATCATAATATTTTGTTACAGTTTCACTACCTTGTTTTAAGTGTTGCAACTTCTTAATCATGTCACGAGTATAATAAGCAGGGACAAAAGTATGTCGCATGGCAAGTTTCAAATCATCCCAAGTAGTAGGTATATAATCAGGGTGTAACCGACAATATTCACTCCACCAAACCAAAGCATAACAAGTGAAAGAACCAACCGCAACCTTAACCTTTTTATGTTCATTGAAATTATGGGAAGCAAATATATTTTTTATGTCGAACTCCCATTCAATATATAAAGCAGGTTTAAAATGGCCATTAAATGGTGGTATAGATACATTAACCTGATGATGTGCATTTGGATGTTTGTGCACCTCTCGTGACGGTTGTGGTATTTGCAAAGGTGGTGGCACGTCTCCCGCGATCGACAAAGCCCATGAATTGACTCTGGATCCTGTCATGATTAGTAGAACAAGAAACAAAACCCAAAAATAATGTTCCTATAACTACTAGGATGTGGTGGTAAAACGCTCACAGTAAAGCAAATATCAATGTCTTACAAGTTCTTACCATGCAGCAGGCGGTGATCGGCAACCAGCGGTGTCAAGTAACTCCGAATATTGAGTAAAGCGATTGCCAGGGGAGCGTACGTATACACGGTGTAGAAATATGTGGAGCTGGGTTGGCTATATATGGTAGCAAAAGATTAGCAATAATCAATTCAAAGATGCAATGTTGAATAACCGCTCAACGACGGTACTGTGCTGGTCCTAGGCTAGACCAAACTAGAGACGCGAGCCTAGAACACTAATGAGGTCACGTCGTAGCACAACTAGCATCAACAAAGGATATGAAGTAGCCCTGGACAGCAAGATATAAGTGAAGATCACAATAGCAGTAGACCTATTTAGAAGCTGATGTTGAGGTGCCAAATACTGAACTAGCTTCTGCAACTATTTAGATCCGTCTCATCGCTAGCTTTCATTTGAGTACTGATGAGGACATCAATACAATTGTTACACCCACAGCCCCTGCTGCTATACATACTGGACCAATTACTAGAGCTCGTGCACGCCAACTAAATTACCAGGTACTTTCGTTTCTTGGTAATGATTCTAATGTTCATGAGAATATGATGCTGCCTAAATTGGATACATTTGTTTTGCTTACAAATGAAGGGCCTAGCTTGGAGAAGGATGGCATGCGCAAGGGAAACAAGAACGGAGTTACAAGTGATGATTTCAGGACTTTGAAGCCACCATAATGGGTGCATGAAGCCTTGGACGAAATATACAAGACGCCACTTCATAAATTTCGTCCCGAGGCTATTTTAGGTGCTGCGTCACCTTATTATTGGGCCAGGCCCATGTAATTTCGAAATACATAAGTATAGGCTATTTTTAGAGTCCGTATGTGTGGGGAAATAAGAGATAGGGTTGATTTCGGACCCCTCCACCAAGGGCCACGAAATTCCCCCCCTCTTCCTCCATATATACAGCCCTTAGGGCATCGTTTAGACTTTGGGTTTTGTTTAGATTAAAAGTTCGCCATAGCTGCAACTTCGCGTACTTCGTTTGTGTTCAACGACCAGACAAAGGCGTCACAGAACCCCACCTTGATCAATAAAGCTTTCATCGTATATTCGCAATATCCAGATTGCAATCTTAGTTTCTTGCTTGTTCTTCGTTTGCTCGCAGGAAACAGACCTTCGTGGTCAGGTTGATCGTGCTCCGGCGTGGTCAATAACCTCTCGGAGTTGGTTTAGCGATTGCTAAGGCGCGACGTCCTCGCACGTTCGTAGTCGGATCGTCAAAGTCGACTTCCACCAAAGCGAAATCCACCATCTCATCGAAAGACGGGACACCTTTGCCTCTATCAAGTGGTATCAGATTTCCAGGTTGCTCGGTGAGATTTTACAGTTTTTTGTAGTTTAGATCGAGTCTGTTCTTCATACCTACAGTCCACGAAAAAGCCACAAAAAAAATTAGGGTTAGTTCATCATATCCGAACCAATCTGAGCCTTTGCATAATCTTTTTAGGGTTTTGCTTTGTTGAATTTGCGGTTGCATCGTCGTGTCTAGTTGCTGGTCTTAGAGTCTAGTCTTTTAGAGTTTCGAGTTCTGGTCATAAGTTGTCACGCCACCGCCGCACCATCATCATCGCCCCTGCCATCTACCACCACCGCACCGAATCCGTATCCATATACCACCACCAATCCGTGTCCATATACCACCACCGATCCATATCCATATACTACCACCGCTACCACCACCGCTGCCATATACCACCACCATATATCCACCACCAATCCGAGTTCTTTGCTTATTAGGTTTGTTTTCGGGATCCATCTAGATTCCGATTCGTGTTTCCTTGCCGGAGTCGGGTAGCCACGCTCCGTTTAGGCCCAAAATTTTTCGAAAACGCATTTTTCGAAAAATTTTCTGGCTATCCTATTTTTAGGTGTTTCTGAGTGTTTTGAGACAGGTGCCATTATAGGAAGTTTTTTTTGACCCGTTTCCAGTTTTTGGGTCCGGGCAGTCGAAAAAAAAAATTGGTCGAAAAATTTCGTGCCCATCCTGTCAGTTTGAGCTAGGAAGAGTTTTGAGACACTCGCCATTATAGTGCTTTTTCGCAAAAAAAAACAGCGCAAAAAAAAGAGCGCAAAAAAAAAGAGCGAAAAAAAATTCAGAGTGTGCTTTTCCCTTGTTTACGTGCCGCGCCGTGATTTTGTTGGTGTTCTAGGCTCGCGTCTCTAGCACAGTCTAGCCTAGGACCAGCACAGTACCGTCGTTGAGCGTTTATTCAACTTTGCATCTCTGAATTGATTATTGCTGACCCTTTTTGCTACCATACTATAAGCCTTCCCAGCTCCACATACATCTACGTCGTGTGTTCGACTCTCCCTGGTAATCGCTCTATCCAAGCTTTGAGAGTTTTTGACTACAACGGTTGCCGATCACCGCCTGCTGCTGGGTAAGAACTGGTAAGAATTTGAGATTTGCTTGACGGATTTGTGATACACCACCACCACTTCTTAGTAGTCTGTAGGATCATATTCTTGTGTGTTTCTATTGCTGCTAACCATGCCAGGATCACAAGCCGACGAGATTGACTGGGAGAATTTATCGAACAAGGAGCTTCATGATAAGTTTCAGCAAATGATGACTGAACAGGTGCAAGATGTGCTGAACAATTTTGAAGAGGCCATGGAGAAGATCACTGGCCTTGAGAAGACGTTCGAAACAAAGCTCGATAACAAGTTTAATGAATTGCTCGCGCGTCTTCCACCACCACCACCCGCTTCACCTAACGCACCTCTCCAACAACAACAATAACGACTACCTCCACGTCGCGAAGCAGACCTCCGCCGAGCAAGCCGTGTTCCTCTTGCGTTTGGCCAAACTGTTGGTGTTGTTGTTGATACTTCTGTGGCTCCTGCTGCTGATGCGGAGGAGGATGATTATGTGGGAGATTATGAGGATGAGGTTGATCAAAATCAACACTACATGCAGCCACCTGTACCACCACCAGCAGGTCGACCTCAGGTATATATTCGTAATGGTAGGCCTGCACCACCACCTCAGGTACGAGATGATGTCCATATTCCTAAACTGAAATTGAATATTCCACCATTTGAGGGTAGATATGTTCCTGATATATATCTTACTTGGGAGTTAGAAACTGAACAACGATTTACATGTTTACAATATCCTGAGGAGAGACGAGTTGCTGCTGCTGTTTGTGCTTTCACTAGTTTTGCATGTGTATGGTGGTCTGAACATTGTAGATTATATCCTATTCCAACTACTTGGGCTGCTTTGAAAACTGCTATGCGTACGCGTTGGGTTCCACCATATTATCAATGTGAATTGCTTCAAAAATTGCAGCGTTTAAGACAAGGGAAAAATTCTGTAGAAGAATATTATCAGGAATTACAAACTGGCATGATTAGATGTGGTATTGTTGAGGAGAATGAAGCTATGCTTGCACGTTTTCTGGGTGGATTAAATAGAGAGATTCAGACCATTTTAGACTATAAGGAGTATACTAATATCACTCGTTTATTCCATCTTGCTTGTAAAGCTGAACGTGAAGTGCAGGATCGACAAGCATTGGGGCGAACTAACTTTTCTGCAGGCCGACCTTCATCATGGACACCACGTGCATCTTCTACTTCAACTGCACCAGCACCTCCATCCGGTGCCACCTCCAGCCGTGATTCAAGAAAACAGGCACAACCACCATTATCTGCCAAGAGCGCACCTGCGGGGCCTGCACAGCGTTCTTCTTCTTCCATGGCATCAACAGGGCACACAAGTGATATTATTTGTGGTCGTTGTAAGGGAGGAGGTCATTATGCGAGAGAATGCAAATCTCCGCGTGTGATGATTGCTACCGCGGATGGTGGATATGAGTCCGCTAGTGACTATGATGAGGAGACTTTGGCTCTTATTACACGTGAAGAACATGGTGGAGATGATTCTGATCATGAGACGCAATACATGGCTCCTGAAGACGCTGACAGGTATGAATGTTTAGTTGCTCAACGTGTTTTGAGTGTGCAGGTCACACAAGCTGAGCAAAATCAGAGGCACAATTTGTTCCATACCAAGGGAGTTGTGAAGGAACGTTCTGTGCGCGTCATCATAGACGGAGGGAGCTGCAACAACTTGGCTAGCATGAGAGATGGTGGAGAAGCTTTCTCTCACCACAAGACCACATCCCCATCCTTACTACATCCAATGGTTCAACAACAGCGGCAAGGTTAAGGTAACACGTACTGTTCGTGTGCATTTTAGTATCTCTACATATGCTGATTATGTTGATTGTGATGCGGTACCTATGCAAGCATGTTCCTTATTACTTGGTAGACCATGGCAATTTGATAAAAATTCTGTACACCATGGTAGAAACAATCACTATACTCTTGTTCATAAGGATAAAAATATTACTTTGCTTCCTATGACTCCTGATTCCATTTTGAAAGATGATATTAATAGAGCTAATAAAGCACAACAGGAGAAGAATAAGAGTGAAAATCAGATTGTGGCAAAAGAATTTGAGCAACAAATGAAGCCTAATAATAAACCATCTAGTGTTGCTTCTGAAATTAAATTGAAAAGTGCATGTTTATTTGCCACCAAATCTGATATTGATGAGCTAGATTTCAGCAAATCTGTTTGCTATGCTTTTGTGTGCAAAGAGGCATTATTTTCATTCGAGGACGTGCCTTCCTCTTTGCCTTCTGCTGTCACTAACATTTTGCAGGAGTTCGCTGACGTTTTTCCACAAGACGTGCCACCGGGATTACCGCCTATTCGAGGGATTGAGCATCAGATCGACTTAATTCCCGGTGCTTCACTGCCAAACCGTGCACCATACCGTACCAATCCAGAGGAGACGAAGGAGATTATGCGTCAAGTACAAGAGCTTCTCGACAAAGGTTATATACGCGAATCCCTTAGTCCTTGTGCTGTTCCTATTATTCTAGTGCCGAAAAAGGATGGTACATCACGTATGTGTGTTGATTGTAGAGGCATTAATAATATTACTATTCGTTATCGTCATCCTATTCCTAGGCTAGATGATATGCTTGATGAATTGAGTGGCTCTACAGTATTCTCCAAAGTTGATTTGCGTAGTGGCTACCATCAAATTCGTATGAAATTGGGAGATGAATGGAAAACAGCATTTAAAACTAAGTTTGGATTATATGAGTGGTTAGTCATGCCTTTTGGGTTAACTAATGCACCTCGTACTTTCATGAGATTAATGAACGAAGTTTTACGTGCTTTCATTGGACGATTTGTGGTAGTTTACTTTGATGACATATTGATTTATAGCAGATCTTTGGAGGAACATTTGGAACATTTACGTGCTGTTTTTATTGCTCTACGTGATGCACGTTTGTTTGGTAACCTTGGGAAGTGCACCTTTTGCACCGATCGAGTATCTTTTCTTGGCTATGTTGTTACTCCACAGGGAATTGAAGTTGATAAAGCCAAGATTGAAGCCATTGAGAGTTGGCCGCAGCCCAAAACGGTCACACAAGTGAGGAGGTTTCTTGGCCTCGCTGGATTCTATAGGCGTTTTGTGAGAGATTTCAGCACCATTGCTGCACCTCTCAATGAGCTTACAAAGAAAGATGTGCCTTTTCTTTGGGGTACCGCACAGGAAGAAGCCTTCACGGTATTGAAAGATAAGTTGACACATGCTCCTTTACTCCAACTTCCTGATTTTAATAAGACTTTTGAGCTTGAATGTGATGCTAGTGGAATTGGATTAGGGGGTGTGTTATTACAAGATGGCAAACCTGTTGCATACTTTTCTGAAAAATTGAGTGGGCCTAGTCTGAATTATTCTACTTATGATAAAGAATTATATGCTCTTGTTCGGACTTTAGAAACATGGCAACATTATTTATGGCCCAAAGAATTTGTTATACATTCTGATCATGAATCATTGAAACATATTAAAAGTCAAGCTAAACTGAATCGTAGACATGCTAAATGGGTTGAATTCATTGAGACTTTCCCTTATGTCATTAAACACAAGAAGGGAAAAGAAAATGTTATTGCTGATGCTTTGTCTCGTCGCTATACTATGCTTTCACAACTTGACTTCAAAATATTTGGTCTGGAGACCATCAAAGATCAATATGTGCATGATGCTGATTTTAAAGATGTAATGCATAATTGTAAAGAAGGAAGAATGTGGAACAAGTTTGTTGTTAACGATGGATTTGTGTTTCGTGCTAACAAGCTATGCATTCCAGCTAGCTCCGTTCGTCTTTTGTTGTTGCAGGAGGCGCATGGAGGAGGATTAATGGGACACTTTGGCGTGAAGAAGACGGAGGACGTACTTGCTACACATTTCTTTTGGCCAAAGATGAGACGGGATGTTGAGCGTTTTATTGCTCGCTGCACTACATGTCAAAAAGCTAAGTCACGCCTCAATCCTCATGGTTTATATATGCCTTTGCCTGTACCTAGTGTTCCTTGGGAGGATATATCTATGGACTTTGTTTTAGGTTTACCTCGAACAAAGAAGGGGAGGGATAGCATATTTGTTGTCGTGGATAGATTCTCGAAAATGACACACTTTATACCATGTCATAAAAGCGATGATGCTGTTAATGTTGCTGATTTGTTCTTTCGTGAAATTATTCGCTTGCATGGTGTGCCAAATACTATTGTTTCAGATCGTGATACTAAATTTCTTAGCCACTTTTGGAGATGTTTATGGGCTAAGTTGGGGACTAAACTGCTTTTTAGTACTACTTGTCACCCCCAAACTGATGGACAAACTGAAGTAGTCAATAGAACGTTGTCTACTATGCTTAGGGCTGTTTTGAAGAATAATAAGAAAATGTGGGAGGAATGCTTGCCTCATATTGAATTTGCTTATAATCGTTCATTGCATTCTACTACTAAGATGTGCCCTTTTGAAGTTGTGTATGGTTTCCTACCTCGTGCACCTATTGATTTGTTGCCTCTTCCATCTTCGGAGAAGGTTAATTTTGATGCTAAACAATGTGCTCAATTGATTTTAAAAATGCATGAGTTAACTAAGGAAAACATTGAGCGTATGAATGCTAAATATAAACTTGCTGGAGATAAGGGTAGAAAACATGTTGTGTTTGCACCTGGAGATCTTGTTTGGTTACATTTGCGTAAGGATAGATTTCCTGAATTGCGCAAATCAAAGCTAATGCCACGTGCTGATGGTCCCTTTAAGGTGTTAGAGAAAATAAATGATAATGCATATAAACTTGAGCTGCCTGCAGATTTTGGGGTTAGTCCCACTTTTAACATTGCAGATTTGAAGCCTTATTTGGGTGAGGAAGATGAACTTCCGTCGAGGACGACTTCATTTCAAGAAGGGGAGGATGATGAGGACATCAATACAATTGTTACACCCACAGCCCCTGCTGCTATACATACTGGACCAATTACTAGAGCTCGTGCACGCCAACTAAATTACCAGGTACTTTCGTTTCTTGGTAATGATTCTAATGTTCATGAGAATATGATGCTGCCTAAATTGGATACATTTGTTTTGCTTACAAATGAAGGGCCTAGCTTGGAGAAGGATGAACATTGGAGCAAGAACAAGCATGGAGATGATGGCATGCGCAAGGGAAACAAGAACGGAGTTACAAGTGATGATTTCAGGACTTTGAAGCCACCATAATGGGTGTATGAAGCCTTGGACGAAATATACAAGACGCCGCTTCATAAATTTCGTCCCGAGGCTATTTTAGGTGCTGCGTCACCTTATTATTGGGTCAGGCCCATGTAATTTCGAAATACATAAGTATAGGCTATTTTTAGAGTCCGTATGTGTGGGGAAACAAGAGATAGGGTTGATTTCGGACCCCTCCACCAAGGGCCACGAAATTCCCCCCCTCTTCCTCCATATATACAGCCCTTAGGGCATCGTTTAGACTTTGGGTTTTGTTTAGATTAAAAGTTCGCCATAGCTGCAACTTCGCGTACTTCGTTTGTGTTCAACGACCAGACAAAGGCGTCACAGAACCCCACCTTGATCAATAAAGCTTTCATCTTATATTCGCAATATCCAGATTGCAATCTTAGTTTCTTGCTTGTTCTTCGTTTGCTCGCAGGAAACAGACCTTCGTGGTCAGGTTGATCGTGCTCCGGCGTGGTCAATAACCTCTCGGAGTTGGTTTAGCGATTGCTAAGGCGCGACGTCCTCGCACGTTCGTAGTCGGATCGTCAAAGTCGACTTCCACCAAAGCGAAATCCACCATCTCATCGAAAGACGGGACACCTTTGCCTCTATCAAGTACTCGCGGAGCCAAAACAGACTTCATATGAGGAAGTTATGCCTATTTTACTAAACAGTGCACAAAACAGATTCCAATCCGAATTCAGGTACGAGATTGATTCTAGATAGATCCGAACAGTGCACAAACGAAGTACACGAAGTTGCAATGGCTAACTTTTAACTAAACAAATCCCAAGGAAAAGCTACTAGATGGATCTACTTATATAGGAGCAAGGGGTGGCGGCCAAGGAGGTGGGAGGACGTCCCAAGGCAGCCTAAAACTAAATCTAGGTCGTACAAGGCCAATGGGCCCAAGTGGAGGTGATGTAACACCTTTGGACTTGTAGTTTGACTCGGATTCTGCTGCAGCATCAGATTGTTTCGTCCACAACTCAACGCTCCGGACGAATTTGAAGGTGATTCCAATTGGGTTGGAAAGTGCACAAAATCTAGTTTCCAACAAAAAAAGAATCACCCAATTCGGAGTCCGTATGAAAAACTTGTGTGCGTTTTGAGTCAGGTGTGTCTGTGCAGTCCGAATCTGAATCCAGAACGTGAGAGACTTGGACTCTATCTTCTCTTGGGCCAAAAGTGACGTGAGAGAACTTTTTGGACAGCAAATAAACATCTCTTTCTTCCTTATCTTCATATGTGGATTGTACAAATGTCCCATACACCTGCAATTAGACAAAACACAAAAGTATGTGAAGTATTTTTGTTCTGGATAACATAAATAGATTATTGAATAGTTTGCACTAGAAATCACCTGAAAAATATGCATATATGCAATATTTTTGGTCATATCCAAGGTAGTCATGTCCTCATCAAATTGGATTAGGAGGTGTGTTATTACAAGATGCCAAACCTGTTGCATACTTTTCTGAAAAATTGAGTGGGCCTAGTCTGAATTATTCTACTTATGATAAAGAATTATATGCTCTTGTTCGGACTTTAGAAACATGGCAACATTATTTATGGCCCAAAGAATTTGTTATACATTCTGATCATGAATCTTTGAAACATATTAAAAGTCAAGCTAAACTGAATCGTAGACATGCTAAATGGGTTGAATTCATTGAGACTTTCCCTTATGTCATTAAACACAAGAAGGGAAAAGAAAATGTTATTGCTGATGCATTGTCTCGTCGCTATACTATGCTTTCACAACTTGACTTCAAAATATTTGGTTTGGAGACCATCAAAGATCAATATGTGCATGATGCTGATTTTAAAGATGTAATGCAGAATTGTAAAGAAGGAAGAATGTGGAACAAGTTTGTCGTTAACGATGGATTTGTGTTTCGTGCTAACAAGCTATGCATTCCAGCTAGCTCCGTTCGTCTTTTGTTGTTGCAGGAGGCGCATGGAGGAGGATTAATGGGACACTTTGGCGTGAAGAAGACGGAGGACCTACTTGCTACACATTTCTTTTGGCCAAAGATGAGACGGGATGTTGAGCGTTTTATTGCTTGGTGCACTACATGTCAAAAAGCTAAGTCACGACTCAATCCTCATGGTTTATATATGCCTTTGCCTGTACCTAGTGTTCCTTGGGAGGATATATCTATGGACTTTGTTTTAGGTTTACCTCGAACAAAGAAGGGGAGGGATGGCATATTTGTTGTCGTGGATAGATTCTCGAAAATGGCACACTTTATACCATGTCATAAAAGCGATGATGCTGTTAATGTTGCTGATTTGTTCTTTCGTGAAATTATTCGCTTGCATGGTGTGCCAAATACTATTGTTTCAGATCGTGATACTAAATTTCTTAGCCACTTTTGGAGATGTTTATGGGCTAAGTTGGGGACTAAACTGCTTTTTAGTACTACTTGTCACCCCCAAACTGATGGACAAACTGAAGTAGTCAATAGAACGTTGTCTACTATGCTTAGGGCTGTTTTGAAGAATAATAAGAAAATGTGGGAGGAATGCTTGCCTCATATTGAATTTGCTTATAATCGTTCATTGCATTCTACTACTAAGATCTGCCCTTTTGAAGTTGTGTATGGTTTCCTACCTCGTGCACCTATTGATTTGTTGCCTCTTCCATCTTCGGAGAAGGTTAATTGTGATGCTAAACAACGTGCTGAATTGATTTTAAAAATGCATGAGTTAACTAAGGAAAACATTGAGCGTATGAATGCTAAATATAAACTTGCTGGAGATAAGGGTAGAAAACATGTTGTGTTTGCACCTGGAGATCTTGTTTGGTTACATTTGCATAAGGATAGATTTCCTGATTTGCGCAAATCAAAGCTAATGCCACGTGCTGATGGTCCCTTTAAGGTGTTAGAGAAAATAAATGATAATGCATATAAACTTGAGCTGCCTGCAGATTTTGGGGTTAGTCCCACTTTTAACATTGCAGATTTGAAGCCTTATTTGGGTGAGCAAGATGAACTTCCATCGAGGACGACTTCATTTCAAGAAGGGGAGGATGATGAGGACATCAATACAATTGTTACACCCACATCCCCTGCTGCTATACATACTGGACCAATTACTAGAGCTCGTGCACGCCAACTAAATTACCAGGTACTTTCGTTTCTTGGTAATGATTCTAATGTTCATGAGAATATGATGCTGCCTAAATTGGATACATTTGTTTTGCTTACAAATGAAGGGCCTAGCTTGGAGAAGGATGAACATTGGAGCAAGAACAAGCATGGAGATGATGGCATGCGCAAGGGGAACAAGAACGGAGTTACAAGTGATGATTTCAGGACTTTGAAGCCACCATAATGGGTGCATGAAGCCTTGGACGAAATATACAAGATGCCACTTCATAAATTTCGTCCCGAGGCTATTTTAGGTGCTGCGTCACCTTATTATTGGGCCAGGCCCATGTAATTTCGAAATACATAAGTATAGGCTATTTTTAGAGTCCGTATGTGTGGGGAAACAAGAGATAGGGTTTATTTCGGACCCCTCCACCAAGGGCCACGAAATTCCCCCCCTCTTCCTCCATATATACAGCCCTTAGGGCATCGTTTAGACTTTGGGTTTTGTTTAGATTAAAAGTTCGCCATAGCTGCAACTTCGCGTACTTCGTTTGTGTTCAACGACCAGACAAAGGCGTCACAGAACCCCACCTTGATCAATAAAGCTTTCATCTTATATTCGCAATATCCAGATTGCAATCTTAGTTTCTTGCTTGTTCTTCGTTTGCTCGCAGGAAACAGACCTTCGTGGTCAGGTTGATCGTGCTCCGGCGTGGTCAATAACCTCTCGGAGTTGGTTTAGCGATTGCTAAGGCGCGACGTCCTCGCACGTTCGTAGTCGGATCGTCAAAGTCGACTTCCACCAAAGCGAAATCCACCATCTCATCGAAAGACGGGACACCTTTGCCTCTATCAAGTACTCGCGGAGCCAAAACAGACTTCATATGAGGAAGTTATGCCTATTTTACTAAACAGTGCACAAAACAGATTCCAATCCGAATTCAGGTACGAGATTGATTCTAGATAGATCCGAACAGTGCACAAACGAAGTACACGAAGTTGCAATGGCTAACTTTTAACTAAACAAATCCCAAGGAAAAGCTACTAGATGGATCTACTTATATAGGAGCAAGGGGTGGCGGCCAAGGAGGTGGGAGGACGTCCCAAGGCAGCCTAAAACTAAATCTAGGTCGTACAAGGCCAATGGGCCCAAGTGGAGGTGATGTAACACCTTTGGACTTGTAGTTTGACTCGGATTCTGCTGCAGCATCAGATTGTTTCGTCCACAACTCAACGCTCCGGACGAATTTGAAGGTGATTCCAATTGGGTTGGAAAGTGCACAAAATCTAGTTTCCAACAAAAAAAGAATCACCCAATTCGGAGTCCGTATGAAAAACTTGTGTGCGTTTTGAGTCAGGTGTGTCTGTGCAGTCCGAATCTGAATCCAGAACGTGAGAGACTTGGACTCTATCTTCTCTTGGGCCAAAAGTGACGTGAGAGAACTTTTTGGACAGCAAATAAACATCTCTTTCTTCCTTATCTTCATATGTGGATTGTACAAATGTCCCATACACCTGCAATTAGACAAAACACAAAAGTATGTGAAGTATTTTTGTTCTGGATAACATAAATAGATTATTGAATAGTTTGCACTAGAAATCACCTGAAAAATATGCATATATGCAATATTTTTGGTCATATCCAAGGTAGTCATGTCCTCATCAAATTGGATTAGGAGGTGTGTTATTACAAGATGCCAAACCTGTTGCATACTTTTCTGAAAAATTGAGTGGGCCTAGTCTGAATTATTCTACTTATGATAAAGAATTATATGCTCTTGTTCGGACTTTAGAAACATGGCAACATTATTTATGGCCCAAAGAATTTGTTATACATTCTGATCATGAATCTTTGAAACATATTAAAAGTCAAGCTAAACTGAATCGTAGACATGCTAAATGGGTTGAATTCATTGAGACTTTCCCTTATGTCATTAAACACAAGAAGGGAAAAGAAAATGTTATTGCTGATGCATTGTCTCGTCGCTATACTATGCTTTCACAACTTGACTTCAAAATATTTGGTTTGGAGACCATCAAAGATCAATATGTGCATGATGCTGATTTTAAAGATGTAATGCAGAATTGTAAAGAAGGAAGAATGTGGCACAAGTTTGTCGTTAACGATGGATTTGTGTTTCGTGCTAACAAGCTATGCATTCCAGCTAGCTCCGTTCGTCTTTTGTTGTTGCAGGAGGCGCATGGAGGAGGATTAATGGGACACTTTGGCGTGAAGAAGACGGAGGACGTACTTGCTACACATTTCTTTTGGCCAAAGATGAGACGGGATGTTGAGCGTTTTATTGCTCGATGCACTACATGTCAAAAAGCTAAGTCACGACTCAATCCTCATGGTTTATATATGCCTTTGCCTGTACCTAGTGTTCCTTGGGAGGATATATCTATGGACTTTGTTTTAGGTTTACCTCGAACAAAGAAGGGGAGGGATAGCATATTTGTTGTCGTGGATAGATTCTCGAAAATGGCACACTTTATACCATGTCATAAAAGTGATGATGCTGTTAATGTTGATGATTTGCTCTTTCGTGAAATTATTCGCTTGCATGGTGTGCCAAATACTATTGTTTCAGATCCTGATACTAAATTTCTTAGCCACTTTTGGAGATGTTTATGGGCTAAGTTGGGGACTAAACTGCTTTTTAGTACTACTTGTCACCCCCAAACTGATGGACAAACTGAAGTAGTCAATAGAACGTTGTCTACTATGCTTAGGGCTGTTTTGAAGAATAATAAGAAAATGTGGGAGGAATGCTTGCCTCATATTGAATTTGCTTATAATCGTTCATTGCATTCTACTACTAAGATGTGCCCTTTTGAAGTTGTGTATGGTTTCCTACCTCGTGCACCTATTGATTTGTTGCCTCTTCCATCTTCGGAGAAGGTTAATTTTGATGCTAAACAACATGCTGAATTGATTTTAAAAATGCATGAGTTAACTAAGGAAAACATTGAGCGTATGAATGCTAAATATAAACTTGCTGGAGATAAGGGTAGAAAACATGTTGTGTTTGCACCTGGAGATCTTGTTTGGTTACATTTGCGTAAGGATAGATTTCCTGATTTGCGCAAATCAAAGCTAATGCTACGTGCTGATGGTCCCTTTAAGGTGTTAGAGAAAATAAATGATAATGCATATAAACTTGAGCTGCCTGCAGATTTTGGGGTTAGTCCCACTTTTAACATTGCAGATTTGAAGCCTTATTTGGGTGAGGAAGATGAACTTCCGTCGAGGACGACTTCATTTCAAGAAGGGGAGGATGATGAGGACATCAATATAATTGTTACACCCACAGCCCCTGCTGCTATACATACTGGACCAATTACTAGAGCTCGTGCACGCCAACTAAATTACCAGGTACTTTCGTTTCTTGGTAATGATTCTAATGTTCATGAGAATATGATGCTGCCTAAATTGGATACTGATGAGGACATGACTACCTTGGATATGACCAAAAATATTGCATATATGCATATTTGTCAGGTGATTTCTAGTGCAAACTATTCAATAATCTATTTATGTTATCCAGAACAAAAATACTTCACACACTTTTTGTGTTTTGTCTAATTGCAGGTGTATGGGACATTTGTACAATCCACATATGAAGATAAGGAAGAAAGAGATGTTTATTTGCTGTCCAAAAAGTTCTCTCACGTCACTTTTGGCCCAAGAGAAGATAGAGTCCAAGTCTCTCACGTTCTGGATTCAGATTCGGACTGCACAGACATACCTGAATCAAAACGCACACAAGTTTTTCATACGGACTCCAAATTGGGTGATTCTTTTTTTGTTGGAAACTAGATTTCGTGCACTTTCCAACCCAATTGGAATCACCTTCAAATTCGTCCGGAGCGTTGAGTTGTGGACGAAACAATCTGATGCTGCAGCAGAATCCGAGTCAAACTACAAGTCCAAAGGTGTTACATCACCTCCACTTGGGCCCATTGGCCTTGTACGACCTAGATTTAGTTTTAGGCTGCCTTGGGACGTCTTCCCACCTTCTTGGCCGCCACCCCTTGCTCCTATATAAGTAGATCCATCTAGTAGCTTTTCCTTGGGATTTGTTTAGTTAAAAGTTAGCCACTGCAACTTCGTGCACTTCGTTTGTGTCCAACGACCAGACCAAGACCGCTTACGGATCCCCACCATTATCAATACCTCATATATATTTGCAATATTCAGATTGCTTTATCATATTCTTGCTCGTTCTTCGATTGCTTGCAGGAATAGACCTTTATGGTCAGGCTGACCGTGCTTCCGGCATCGTCAGTAACCTCAGGAGATTGGTTTAGCGATTGCTAAGGCGCAACGTCGTGCATGTTTGTAGTCGGATCGTCAAAGTCGTCTCCACCAAATCGATAGTTATCATCTCATCGAAAGATCGGGACCCTCGCCTCTATCAAGTGGTATCAGAGCCATCATCATCACCCCTGCCATCTACCACCACCGCTTATCCGTCACCGCTTCGAATCCGTATCCATATACCACCATATATCCACCACCAATCCGAGTTCTTGTCATATTAGGTTTGTTTTCGAGATCCATCTAGATTCCGATTCGTGTTTCCTTGCCGGAGTAGGTTTCGGAAAAAAAATCAGGTTGCTCGGTGAGAATTTCCAGTTTTCCTAGATTAGATTTATTTTCTTACCTATTGTCCAAGAAAAAGCCACAAAAAAGAGTTAGATCTATTCATCCTTGGTCCAAGCCAGTCTGAGCCTTTGCAATTTTCTTTTCATTGCTTGCATAGTTGAATTATCGGTTGCATCGTCGTGTCGAGTTGCTGGTCTTAGTGTCTAGTTCGTTTAGAGTTTCGAGTTCTGTTCACATTAGTCACGCCACCGCTGCATCATTATCTCTTCCGCTGTCCACCACCCATCCATCAATTTCCACCACATGCTACCCACCATTCATTGTCATAATAATAGTTGAGATCGTTCACATCTTCACTTGATCCAATCTGCATCTTATCTAGTTTGTTTTGGAAAGAGGGAGAAAAAAGAGAGAGGAAAAAACGAGAGAAAAAAAGTAAAAAAAAAGATAGAGAAAAAAAAGAGAAAAAAGGAAAAAAAGAAAAAGAGAGAGAAGAAAAAGAAAATAAAGCGTGAGAAAAAAAAGAGAGAAGAAAAAAAATTGGATCTATCTAGAATCAATCTCGTACCTGAATTCGGATTGGAATCTGTTTTGCGCACTGTTCAGTAAAACAGGTGTATCTTCCTCATACGAAGTCCGTTTTGGCTCCGTGAGTACTCAAATTGAAGCTAGCGACGAGCCGCATCTAAATAGTTGCAGAAGCTAGTTTAATATTTGACACCTCAAAATCGGCTTCTAAATAGGTCTTTTTGCCCTCTGAAGTTCATGAACACAGCTTGTTCCAATTTTTCAGGCCAGTTTTAGAATTCTTTGACTCCTCATATCAACTCGGAATTGAGTGATTCTTTTTGCATTGGAAAGCTTGAGTTAATAGCATTCTTTGAAAGAATTTATCAGAAAATTGTCTTAAACTTTTCAAGAGGAAAGTTGGAGAGAGAGTTGTTGTATATCCTGCTTGGCAGTTGTTTTTCATCATTATCTTCACTGCCGTTGTGATATTCACTTATATCTTGCTGTCAAGAGCTACTTAGTATCCTTCATTGATGCTAGTTGTGCTACGCCGTGACCTCATTAGTGTTCTAGGCTCGCGTCTCTAGTACGGTCTAGCCTAGGACCAGCACAGTATCGTCGTTGAGCGTTTATTCAACATTGCATCTTTGAATTGATTATTGCTAATCTTTTGCTACCATATATAGCCAACCCAGCTCCACATATTTCTACACCGTGTATACGTACGCTCCCCTGGCAATCGTTTTACTCAATATTCGGAGTTACTTGACACCGCTGGTTGCCGATCACCGCCTGCTGCATGGTAAAAACTTGTAAGACATTGATATTTGCTTTACTGTGAGCGTTTTACCACCACATCCTAGTAGTTATAGGAACATTATTTTTTGGTTTTGTTTCTTGTTCTACTAATCATGACAGGATCCAGAGTCAATTCATGGGCTTTGTCGATCGCGGGAGACGTGCCACCACCTTTGCAAATACCACAACCGTCACGAGAGGTGCACAAACATCCAAATGCACACGATCAGGTTAATGTATCTATACCACCATTTAATGGCCGTTTTAAACCTGCTTTATATATTGAATGGGAGTTCGACATAAAAAAATATATTTGCTTCCCATAATTTCAATGAACATAAAAAGGTTAAGGTTGCGGTTGGTTCTTTCACTGGTTATGCTTTGGTTTGGTGGAGTGAATATTGTCGGTTACACCCTGATTATATACTTACTACTTGGGATGATTTGAAACTTGCCATGCGACATACTTTCGTCCCTGCTTATTATACTCATGACATGATTAAGAAGTTGCAACACTTAAAACAAGGTAGTGAAACTGTAACAAAATATTATGATGATTTACAAATTACCTTGTTGCATTCCTCTTTAGAAGAAAGTGAAGATGATTTTATGGATAGATTTTGGGGAGGATTAAACCGTGATATTCAAGAGATACTAATTCATGAAGAGTGTTATCCTATGGACCATTTGTTTCATCTTGCTTGCAAAGCTGAACAGGAAATAAAACGACGTGTTGGCCACGAGGAGAACAAGCGCACGGTGCACATTCCAAGAGTTGATATGATTGTTCCTTCAACTACTAGGCATACTATGACAACCACATCCGTTGTTGTCAGGACTACATCACCTCCACCATGTGACACATCGCCCCCGAGAGTGGCTACATCATCTGAGTTGATCATAAGAGGTAATGACAAAGGTACTGATCTTCCATCTCTACATGAGAATGATGAATGCCTTGTCAATTTGAATGCACCATCTGATGAGCTACCCACTACTTTGATCACACCACCTATTTTAGAGGACTATATTGATAATTTGACTTTGCCATGTGATCAAACAATTGAAATACCAACAATTTTGAGTGCACCCATTGAATTAACTATTGATGCAAAAGAACCAATGTTTAATCATTTTGATATGACCTCTAATCTTGGTGATGATTCTGTGTTGAATGACTTATTGCATGTTTGCTTATTTAAGCTTGTTGTAGCATGTAAATTTGATGCAAGTAAGGTTTATTCACCAATGTTGGGATGGTTTAATGATGAACATTGTCAATCTTTTGAAATGAATAAGAGCTTCACTTATATGTGCAAACTGAGTTGCAATATTTTCATGCCTTCTACTTCTTGTGCTAATTTTTTGGCTTTAGATTTTATGAACTATGCAAGTTACTCATCTATTCATGTGTCATATATGCAAAAATCAAGGGAAGTAAAAATGGATGACATATACATATACAACATGTACACCTTGTCTCTTTTGTTAGCCACATTTCAGATTAAGCAACGCCGAGGACGGCTTTTGATGAGGACATGACTACCTTGGATATGACCAAAAATATTGCATATATGCACATTTGTCAGGTGATTTCTAGTGCAAACTATTCAATAATCTATTTATGTTATCCAGAACAAAAATACTTCACACACTTTTGTGTTTTGTCTAATTGCAGGTGTATGGGACATTTGTACAATCCACATATGAAGATAAGGAAGAAAGAGATGTTTATTTGCTGTCCACAAAGTTCTCTCACGTCACTTTTGGCCCAAGAGAAGATAGAGTCCAAGTCTCTCACGTTCTGGATTCAGATTCGGACTGCACAGACACACCTGACTCAAAACGCACACAAGTTTTTCATACGGACTCCGAATTGGGTGATTCTTTTTTTGTTGGAAACTAGATTTCGTGCACTTTCCAACCCAATTGGAATCACCTTCAAATTCGTCCGGAGCGTCGAGTTGTGGACGAAACAATCTGATGCTGCAGCAGAATCCGAGTCAAACTACAAGTCCAAAGGTGTTACATCACCTCCACTTGGGCCCATTGGCCTTGTACGACCTAGATTTAGTTTTAGGCTGCCTTGGGACGTCCTCCCACCTCCTTGGCCGCCACCCCTTGCTCCTATATAAATAGATCCATCTAGTAGCTTTTCCTGGGGGATTTGTTTAGTTAAAAGTTAGCCATTGCAACTTCGTGTACTTCGTTTGTGTCCAACGACCAGACCAAGACCACTTCCGGATCCCCACCATTATCAATACTTCATATATATTCGCAATATTCAGATTGCTTTATCATATTCTTGCTCGTTCTTCGATTGCTTGCAGGAATAGACCTTCGTGGTCAGGTTGATCGTGCTCCAGCGTGGTCAATAACCTCTCGGAGTTGGTTTAGCGATTGCTAAGGCGCAACGTCGTGCACGTTTGTAGTCGGATCGTCAAAGTCGTCTCCACCAAATCGATAGTTATCATCTCATCGAAAGATCGGGACACCCTCGCCTCTATCAAGTGGTATCAGTTTTCAGGTTGATCGGTGAGAATTTCCAGTTTTTCCTAGATTAGATTTTTTTTCTTACCTATTGTCCAAGAAAAAGCCACAAAAAAAGTTAGATCTGTTCATCCTTTATCCAAGCCAGTCTGAGCCTTTGCAATTTTCTATTCATTGCTTGCATAGTTGAATTATTGGTTGCATCGTCGTGTCAATTGCTGGTCTTAGTGTCTAGTTCCTTTAGAGTTTCGAGTTCTGTTCACATTAGTCACGCCGCCGCTGCATCATTATCCCTTCCGCTGTCCACCATCCCATCTATTAATTTCCACCACGTGCTATGCACTGTTCATTGTCATAATCATAGTTGAGGTCATTCACATCTTCGCCTGATCCAATCTGCATCTTATCTAGTTTGTCTTGGAAAGAGGGAGAAAAAAAGATAGAGAAAAAAAAGAGAAAAAAAAGGAAAGAAAAATAGAGAGAAGAAAAAGAAAAAAAAGAGTGAAAAAAAAGAGAGAAAAAAAAATTGGATCTATCTAGAATCAACCTCGTACCTGAATTCGGATTGGAATCTGTTTTGCGCACTGTTCAGTAAAACAGGTGTATCTTCCTCATACGAAGTCCGTTTTGGCTCCGTGAGTACTCAAATTGAAGCTAGCGACGAGCTGCATCTAAATAGTTGCAGAAGCTAGTTCAATATTGGACACCTCAAAATCGGCTTCTAAATAGGTCTTTTTGCCCTCTGAAGTTCGTGAACACAACTTGTTCCAATTTTTCAGGCCATTTTTAGAATTCTTTGACTCCTCATATCAACTCGGAATTGAGTGATTCTTTTTGCATTGGAAAGCTTGAGTTAGTAGCATTCTTTGAAATAATTTATCAGAAAATTGTCTCAAACTTTTCAAGAGGAAAGTTGGAGAGAGAGTTGTTGTATATCCTGCTTGGCAGTTGTTTTTCATCATTATCTTCACTGCCGTTGTGATCTTCACTTATATCTTGCTGTCAAGAGCTACTTAGTATCCTTCATTGATGCTAGTAGTGCTACGCCATGACCTTATTAGTGTTCTAGGCTCGCGTCTCTAGTCCGGTCTAGCCTAGGACCAGCACAGTACCGTCGTTGAGCGTTTATTCAACATTGCATCTTTGAATTGATTATTGCTAATCTTTTGCTACCATATATAGCCAACCCAGCTCCACATATTTCTACACCGTGTATACGTACGCTCCCCTGGCAATCGCTTTACTCAATATTCGGAGTTACTTGACACCGCTGGTTGCCGATCACCGCCTGCTGCATGGTAAGAACTTGTAAGACATTGATATTTGCTTTACTGTGAACGTTTTACCACCACATCCTAGTAGTTATAGGAACATTATTTTTGGGTTTTGTTTCTTGTTCTACAAATCATGACAGGATCCAGAGTCAATTCATGGGCTTTGTCGATCGCGGGAGACGTGCCACCACCTTTGCAAATACCACAACCGTCACGAGAGGTGCACAAACATCCAAATGCACATGATCAGGTTAATGTATCTATACCACCATTTAATGGCCGTTTTAAACCTGCTTTATATATTGAATGGGAGTTCGACATAAAAAATATATTTGCTTCCCATAATTTCAATGAACATAAAAAGGTTAAGGTTGCGGTTGGTTCTTTCACTGGTTATGCTTTGGTTTGGTGGAGTGAATATTGTCGGTTACACCCTGATTATATACCTACTACTTGGGATGATTTGAAACTTGCCATGCGACATACTTTCGTCCCTGCTTATTATACTCGTGACATGATTAAGAAGTTGCAACACTTAAAACAAGGTAGTGAAACTGTAACAAAATATTATGATGATTTACAAACTACTGATAGAGGCGAGGGTCCCGATCTTTCGATGAGATGATGGATATCGCTTTGGTGGAAGTCGACTTTGACGATCCGACTACGAACGTGCGAGGACGTCGCGCCTTAGCAATCGCTAAACCAACTCCGAGAGGTTATTGACCACGCCGGAGCACGATCAACCTGACCACGAGGGTCTGTTTCCTGCGAGCAAACGAAGAACAAGCAAGAAACTAAGATTGCAATCTGGATATTGCGAATATAAGATGAAAGCTTTATTGATCAAGGTGGGGTTCTGTGACGCCTTTGTCTGGTCGTTGAACACAAACGAAGTACGCGAAGTTGCAGCTATGGCGAACTTTTAATCTAAACAAAACCCAAAGTCTAAACGATGCCCTAAGGGCTGTATATAGGGAGGAAGAGGGGGGGAATTTCGTGGCCCTTGGTGGAGGGGTCCGAAATCAACCCTATCTCTTGTTTCCCCACACATACGGACTCTAAAAATAGCCTATACTTATGTATTTCGAAATTACATGGGCCTGGCCCAATAATAAGGTGACGCAGCACCTAAAATAGCCTCGGGACGAAATTTATGAAGTGGCATCTTGTATATTTCGTCCAAGGCTTCATGCACCCATTATCGTGGCTTCAAAGTCCTGAAATCATCACTTGTAACTCCGTTCTTGTTCCCCTTGCGCATGCCATCATCTCCATGCTTGTTCTTGCTCCAATGTTCATCCTTCTCCAAGCTAGGCCCTTCATTTGTAAGCAAAACAAATGTATCCAATTTAGGCAGCATCATATTCTCATGAACATTAGAATCATTACCAAGAAACGAAAGTACCTGGTAATTTAGTTGGCGTGCACAAGCTCTAGTAATTGGTCCAGTATGTATAGCAGCAGGGGCTGTGGGTGTAACAATTGTATTGATGTCCTCATCAGGCTATTTTTAGAGTCCGTATGTGTGGGGAAACAAGAGACAGGGTTGATTTCGGACCCCTCCACCAAGGGCCATGAAATTCCCCCCTCTTCCTCCATATATACAGCCCTTAGGGCATCGTTTAGACTTTGGGATTTGTTTAGTTAAAAGTTAGCCAGTGCAACTTCGTGTACTTCGTTTGTGTCCAACGACCAGACCAAGACCGCTTACGGATCCCCACCATTATCAATACTTCATATATATTCGCAATATTCAGATTGCTTTATCATATTCTTGCTCGTTCTTCGATTGCTTGCAGGAATAGACCTTCGTGGTCAGGTTGATCGTGCTCCAGCATGGTCAATAACCTCTCGGAGTTGGTTTAGCGATTGCTAAGGCGCAACGTCGTGCACGTTTGTAGTCGGATCGTCAAAGTCGTCTCCACCAAATCGATAGTTATCATCTCATCGAAAGATCGGGACACCCTCGCCTCTATCAAGTGGTATCAGTTTTCAGGTTGCTCGGTGAGAATTTCCAGTTTTCCTAGATTAGATTTATTTTCTTACCTATTGTCCAAGAAAAATCCACAAAAAAGAGTTAGATCTATTCATCCTTTGTCCAAGCCAGTCTGAGCCTTTGCAATTTTCTTTTCATTGCTTGCATAGTTGAATTATCGGTTGCATCGTCGTGTCGAGTTGCTGTGTGATCAAACAACTGAAATACCAACAATTTTGAGTGCACCCATTGAATTAACTATTGATGCAAAAGAACCAATGTTTAATCATTTTCATATGACCTCTAATCTTGGTGATGATTCTGTGTTGAATGACTTATTGCATGTTTGCTTATTTAAGCATGTTGTAGCATGTAAATTTGATGCAAGTAAGGTTTATTCACCAATGTTGGGATGGTTTAATGATGAACATTGTCAATCTTTTGAAATGAATAAGAGCTTCACTTATATGTGCAAACTGAGTTGCAATATTTTCATGCCTTCTACTTCTTGTGCTAATTTTTTGGCTTTAGATTTTATGAACTGTGCAAGTTACTCATCTATTCATGTGTCATATATGCAAAAATCAAGGGAAGTAAAAATGGATGACATATACATATACAACATGTACACCTTGTCTCTTTTGTTAGCCACATTTCAGATTAAGCAACGCCGAGGACGGCTTTATTTTCAAGAAGGGGAGGATGATGAGGACATGACTACCTTGGATATGACCAAAAATATTGCATATATGCACATTTGTCAGGTGATTTCTAGTGCAAACTATTCAATAATCTATTTATGTTATCCAGAACAAAAATACTTCACACACTTTTGTGTTTTGTCTAATTGCAGGTGTATGGGACATTTGTACAATCCACATATGAAGATAAGGAAGAAAGAGATGTTTATTTGCTGTCCACAAAGTTCTCTCACGTCACTTTTGGCCCAAGAGAAGATAGAGTCCAAGTCTCTCACGTTCTGGATTCAGATTCGGACTGCACAGACACACCTGACTCAAAACGCACACAAGTTTTTCATACGGACTCCGAATTGGGTGATTCTTTTTTTGTTGGAAACTAGATTTCGTGCACTTTCCAACCCAATTGGAATCACCTTCAAATTCGTCCGGAGCGTCGAGTTGTGGACGAAACAATCTGATGCTGCAGCAGAATCCGAGTCAAACTACAAGTCCAAAGGTGTTACATCACCTCCACTTGGGCTCATTGGCCTTGTACGACCTAGATTTAGTTTTAGGCTGCCTTGGGACGTCCTCCCACCTCCTTGGCCGCCACCCCTTGCTCCTATATAAATAGATCCATCTAGTAGCTTTTCCTGGGGGATTTGTTTAGTTAAAAGTTAGCCATTGCAACTTCGTGTACTTCGTTTGTGTCCAACGACCAGACCAAGACCGCTTCCGGATCCCCACCATTATCAATACTTCATATATATTCGCAATATTCAGATTGCTTTATCATATTCTTGCTCGTTCTTCGATTGCTTGCAGGAATAGACCTTCGTGGTCAGGTTGATCGTGCTCCAGCGTGGTCAATAACCTCTCGGAGTTGGTTTAGCGATTGCTAAGGCGCAACGTCGTGCACGTTTGTAGTCGGATCGTCAAAGTCGTCTCCACCAAATCGATAGTTATCATCTCATCGAAAGATCGGGACACCCTCGCCTCTATCAGCTTTATTTTCAAGAAGGGGAGGATGATGAGGACATGACTACCTTGGATATGACCAAAAATATTGCATATATGCATATTTGTCAGGTGGTTTCTAGTGCAAACTATTCAATAATCTATTTATGTTATCCAGAACAAAAATACTTCACACACTTTTGTGTTTTGTCTAATTGCAGGTGTATGGGACATTTGTACAATCCACATATGAAGATAAGGAAGAAAGAGATGTTTATTTGCTGTCCAAAAAGTTCTCTCACGTCACTTTTGGCCCAAGAGAAGATAGAGTCCAAGTCTCTCACGTTCTGGATTCAGATTCGGACTGCACAGACATACCTGACTCAAAACGCACACAAGTTTTTCATACGGACTCCAAATTGGGTGATTCTTTTTTTGTTGGAAACTAGATTTCGTGCACTTTCCAACCCAATTGGAATCACCTTCAAATTCGTCCGGAGCGTTGAGTTGTGGACGAAACAATCTGATGCTGCAGCAGAATCCGAGTCAAACTACAAGTCCAAAGGTGTTACATCATCTCCACTTGGGCCCATTGGCCTTGTACGACCTAGATTTAGTTTTAGGCTGCCTTGGGACGTCTTCCCACCTCCTTGGCCGCCACCCCTTGCTCCTATATAAGTAGATCCATCTAGTAGCTTTTCCTTGGGATTTGTTTAGTTAAAAGTTAGCCACTGCAACTTCGTGCACTTCGTTTGTGTCCAACGACCAGACCAAGACCGCTTACGGATCCCCACCATTATCAATACCTCATATATATTTGCAATATTCAGATTGCTTTATCATATTCTTGCTCGTTCTTCGATTGCTTGCAGGAATAGACCTTTATGGTCAGGCTGACCGTGCTCCCGGCATCGTCAGTAACCTCAGGAGATTGGTTTAGCGATTGCTAAGGCGCAACGTCGTGCATGTTTGTAGTCGGATCATCAAAGTCGTCTCCACCAAATCGATAGTTATCATCTCATCGAAAGATCGGGACCCTCGCCTCCATCAGATACATTTGTTTTGCTTACAAATGAAGGGCCTAGCTTGGAGAAGGATGAACATTGGAGCAAGAACAAGCATGGAGATGATGGCATGCGCAAGGGGAACAAGAACGGAGTTACAAGTGATGATTTCAGGACTTTGAAGCCACCATAATGGGTGCATGAAGCCTTGGACGAAATATACAAGATGCCACTTCATAAATTTCGTCCTGAGGCTATTTTAGGTGCTGCGTCACCTTATTATTGGGCCAGGCCCATGTAATTTCGAAATACATAAGTATAGGCTATTTTTAGAGTCCGTATGTGTGGGGAAACAAGAGATAGGGTTGATTTCGGACCCCTCCACCAAGGGCCACGAAATTCCCCCCTCTTCCTCCATATATACAGCCCTTAGGGCATCGTTTAGACTTTGGGTTTTGTTTAGATTAAAAGTTCGCCATAGCTGCAACTTCGCGTACTTCGTTTGTGTTCAACGACCAGACAAAGGCGTCACAGAACCCCACCTTGATCAATCAAGCTTTCATCTTATATTCGCAATATCCAGATTGCAATCTTAGTTTCTTGCTTGTTCTTCGTTTGCTCGCAGGAAACAGACCCTCGTGGTCAGGTTGATCGTGCTCCGGCGTGGTCAATAACCTCTCGGAGTTGGTTTAGCGATTGCTAAGGCGCGACGTCCTCGCACGTTCGTAGTCGGATCGTCAAAGTCGACTTCCACCAAAGCGAAATCCACCATCTCATCGAAAGACGGGACACCTTTGCCTCTATCACCCAGCTCCACATATTTCTACACCGTGTATACGTACGCTCCCCTGGCAATCGCTTTACTCAATATTCGGAGTTACTTGACACCGCTGGTTGCCGATCACCGCCTGCTGCATGGTAAGAACTTGTAAGACATTGATATTTGCTTTACTGTGAGCGTTTTACCACCACATCCTAGTAGTTATAGGAACATTATTTTTGGGTTTTGTTTCTTGTTCTACTAATCATGACAGGATCCAGAGTCAATTCATGGGTTTTGTCGATCGCGGGAGACGTGCCACCACCTTTGCAAATACCACAACCGTCACGAGAGGTGCACAAACATCCAAATGCACATGATCAGGTTAATGTATCTATACCACCATTTCATGGCCGTTTTAAACCTGCTTTATATATTGAATGGGAGTTCGACATAAAAAATATATTTGCTTCCCATAATTTCAATGAACATAAAAAGGTTAAGGTTGCGGTTGGTTCTTTCACTGGTTATGCTTTGGTTTGGTGGAGTGAATATTGTCGGTTACACCCTGATTATATACCTACTACTTGGGATGATTTGAAACTTGCCATGCGACATACTTTCGTCCCTGCTTATTATACTCGTGACATGATTAAGAAGTTGCAACACTTAAAACAAGGTAGTGAAACTGTAACAAAATATTATGATGATTTACAAACTACCTTGTTGCATTCCTCTTTAGAAGAAAGTGAAGATGATTTTATGGATAGATTTTGGGGAGGATTAAACCGTGATATTCAAGAGATACTAATTCATGAAGAGTGTTATCCTATGGACCATTTGTTTCATCTTGCTTGCAAAGCTGAACAGGAAATAAAACGACGTGTTGGCCACGAGGAGAACAAGCGCACGGTGCACATTCCAAGAGTTGATATGATTGTTCCTTCAACTACTAGGCATACTATGACAACCACATCCGTTGTTGCCAGGACTACATCACCTCCACCATGTGACACATCGCCCCCGAGAGTGGCTACATCATCTGAGTTGATCATAAGAGGTAATGACAAATGTACTTATCTTCCATCTCTACATGAGAATGATGAATGCCTTGTCAATTTGAATGCACCATCTGATGAGCTACCCACTACTTTGATCACACCACCTATTTTAGAGGACTACGTTGATAATTTGACTTTGCCATGTGATCAAACAACTGAAATACCAACAATTTTGAGTGCACCCATTGAATTAACTATTTATGCAAAAGAACCAATGTTTAATCATTTTGATATGACCTCTAATCTTGGTGATGATTCTGTGTTGAATGAATTATTGCATGTTTGCTTATTTAAGCATGTTGTAGCATGTAAATTTGATGCAAGTAAGGTTTATTCACCAATGTTGGGATGGTTTAATGATGAACATTGTCAATCTTTCGAAATGAATAAGAGCTTCACTTATATGTGCAAACTGAGTTACAATATTTTCATGCCTTCTACTTCTTGTGCTAATTTTTTGGCTTTAGATTTTATGAACTATGCAAGTTACTCATCTATTCATGTGTCATATATGCAAAAATCAAGGGAAGTAAAAATGGATGACATATACATATACAACATGTACACCTTGTCTCTTTTGTTAGCCACATTTCAGATTAAGCAACGCCGAGGACGGCTTTATTTTCAAGAAGTGGAGGATGATGAGGACATGACTACCTTGGATATGACCAAAAATATTGCATATATGCATATTTGTCAGGTGATTTCTAGTGCAAACTATTCAATAATCTATTTATGTTATCCAGAACAAAAATACTTCACACACTTTTGTGTTTTGTCTAATTGCAGGTGTATGGGACATTTGTACAATCCACATATGAAGATAAGGAAGAAAGAGATGTTTATTTGCTGTCCAAAAAGTTCTCTCACGTCACTTTTGGCCCAAGAGAAGATAGAGTCCAAGTCTCTCACGTTCTGGATTCAGATTCGGACTGCACAGACATACCTGACTCAAAACGCACACAAGTTTTTCATACGGACTCCGAATGATGAGGACATCAATACAATTGTTACACCCACAGCCCCTGCTGCTATACATACTGGACCAATTACTAGAGCTCGTGCACGCCAACTAAATTACCAGGTACTTTCGTTTCTTGGTAATGATTCTAATGTTCATGAGAATATGATGCTGCCTAAATTGGATACATTTGTTTTGCTTACAAATGAAGGGTCTAGCTTGGAGAAGGATGAACATTGGAGCAAGAACAAGCATGGAGATGATGGCATGCGCAAGGGGAACAAGAACGGAGTTACAAGTGATGATTTCAGGACTTTGAAGCCACCATAATGGGTGCATGAAGCCTTGGACGAAATATACAAGATGCCACTTCATAAATTTCGTCCCGAGGCTATTTTAGGTGCTGCGTCACCTTATTATTGGGCCAGGCCCATGTAATTTCGAAATACATAAGTATAGGCTATTTTTAGAGTCCGTATGGGTGGGGAAACAAGAGATAGGGTTGATTTCGGACCCCTCCACCAAGGGCCACGAAATTCCCCCCTCTTCCTCCATATATACAGCCCTTAGGGCATCGTTTAGACTTTGGGTTTTGTTTAGATTAAAAGTTCGCCATAGCTGCAACTTCGCGTACTTCGTTTGTGTTCAACGACCAGACAAAGGCGTCACAGAACCCCACCTTGATCAATAAAGCTTTCATCTTATATTCGCAATATCCAGATTGCAATCTTAGTTTCTTGCTTGTTCTTCGTTTGCTCGCAGGAAACAGACCCTCGTGGTCAGGTTGATCGTGCCCCGGCGTGGTCAATAACCTCTCGGAGTTGGTTTAGCGATTGCTAAGGCGCGACGTCCTCGCACGTTCGTAGTCGGATCGTCAAAGTCGACTTCCACCAAAGCGAAATCCACCTTCTCATCGAAAGACGGGACACCTTTGCCTCTATCAGTTGGCCGCAACCCAAAACGGTCACACAAGTGAGGAGTTTTCTTGGCCTCGCTGGATTCTATAGGCGTTTTGTGAGAGATTTCAGCACCATTGCTGCACCTCTCAATGAGCTTACAAAGAAAGATGTGCCTTTTCTTTGGGGTACCGCACAGGAAGAAGCCTTCACGGTATTGAAAGAAAAGTTGACACATGCTCCTTTACTCCAACTTCCTGATTTTAATAAGACTTTTGAGCTTGAATGTGATGCTAGTGGAATTGGATTAGGAGGTGTGTTATTACAAGATGGCAAACCTGTTGCATACTTTTCTGAAAAATTGAGTGGGCCTAGTCTGTATTATTCTACTTATGATAAAGAATTATATGCTCTTGTTCGGACTTTAGAAACATGGCTACATTATTTATGGCCCAAAGAATTTGTTATACATTCTGATCATGAATCTTTGAAACATATTAAAAGTCTAGGTAAACTGAATCGTAGACATGCTAAATGGGTTGAATTCATTGAGACTTTCCGTTATGTCATTAAACACAAGAAGGGAAAAGAAAATGTTATTGCTGATGCATTGTCTCGTCGCTATACTATGCTTTCACAACTTGACTTCAAAATATTTGGTTTGGAGACCATCAAAGATCAATATGTGCATGATGCTGATTTTAAAGATGTAATGCAGAATTATAAAAAGGAAGAATGTGGAACAAGTTTGTTGTTAACGATGGATTTGTGTTTCGTGCTAACAAGCTATGCATTCCAGCTAGCTCCGTTCGTCTTTTGTTGTTGCAGGAGGCGCATGGAGGAGGATTAATGGGACACTTTGGCGTGAAGAAGACGGAGGACGTACTTGCTACACATTTCTTTTGGCCAAAGATGAGACAGGATGTTGAGCGTTTTATTGCTCGCTGCACTACATGTCAAAAAGCTAAGTCACGACTCAATCCTCATGGTTTATATATGCCTTTGCCTGTGCCTAGTGTTCCTTGGGAGGATATATCTATGGACTTTGTTTTAGGTTTACCTCGAACAAAGAAGGGGAGGGATAGCATATTTGTTGTCGTGGATAGATTCTCGAAAATGGCACACTTTATACCATGTCATAAAAGCGATCATGCTGTTAATGTTGCTGATTTGTTCTTTCGTGAAATTATTCGCTTGCATGGTGTGCCAAATACTATTGTTTCAGATCGTGATACTAAATTTCTTAGCCACTTTTGGAGATGTTTATGGGCTAAGTTGGGGACTAAACTACTTTTTAGTACTACTTGTCACCCCCAAACTGATGGACAAACTGAAGTAGTCAATAGAACGTTGTCTACTATGCTTAGGGCTGTTTTGAAGAATAATAAGAAAATGTGGGAGGAATGCTTGCCTCATATTGAATTTGCTTATAATCGTTCATTGCATTCTACTACTAAGATGTGCCCTTTTGAAGTTGTGTATGGTTTCCTACCTCGTGCACCTATTGATTTGTTGCCTCTTCCATCTTCGGAGAAGGTTAATTTTGATGCTAAACAACGTGCTGAATTGATTTTAAAAATGCATGAGTTAACTAAGGAAAACATTGAGCGTATGAATGCTAAATATAAACTTGCTGGAGATAAGGGTAGAAAACATGTTGTGTTTGCACCTGGAGATCTTGTTTGGTTACATTTGCGTAAGGATAGATTTCCTGATTTGCGCAAATCAAAGTTAATGCCACGTGCTGATGGTCCCTTTAAGGTGTTAGAGAAAATAAATGATAATTGATAGAGGCGAGGGTCCCGATCTTTCGATGAGATGATGGATATCGCTTTGGTGGAAGTCGACTTTGACGATCCGACTACGAACGTGCGAGGACGTCGCGCCTTAGCAATCGCTAAACCAACTCCGAGAGGTTATTGACCACGCCGGAGCACGATCAACCTGACCACGAGGGTCTGTTTCCTGCGAGCAAACGAAGAACAAGCAAGAAACTAAGATTGCAATCTGGATATTGCGAATATAAGATGAAAGCTTTATTGATCAAGGTGGGGTTCTGTGACGCCTTTGTCTGGTCGTTGAACACAAACGAAGTACGCGAAGTTGCAGCTATGGCGAACTTTTAATCTAAACAAAACCCAAAGTCTAAACGATGCCCTAAGGGCTGTATATAGGGAGGAAGAGGGGGGGAATTTCGTGGCCCTTGGTGGAGGGGTCCGAAATCAACCCTATCTCTTGTTTCCCCACACATACGGACTCTAAAAATAGCCTATACTTATGTATTTCGAAATTACATGGGCCTGGCCCAATAATAAGGTGACGCAGCACCTAAAATAGCCTCGGGACGAAATTTATGAAGTGGCATCTTGTATATTTCGTCCAAGGCTTCATGCACCCATTATGGTGGCTTCAAAGTCCTGAAATCATCAGTTGTAACTCCGTTCTTGTTTCCCTTGCGCATGCCATCATCTCCATGCTTGTTCTTGCTCCAATGTTCATCCTTCTCCAAGCTAGGCCCTTCATTTGTAAGCAAAACAAATGTATCCAATTTAGGCAGCATCATATTCTCATGAACATTAGAATCATTACCAAGAAACGAAAGTACCTGGTAATTTAGTTGGCGTGCACGAGCTCTAGTAATTGGTCCAGTATGTATAGCAGCAGGGGCTGTGGGTGTAACAATTGTATTGATGTCCTCATCACCTATACTTATGTATTTCGAAATTACATGGGCCTGGCCCAATAATAAGGTGACGCAGCACCTAAAATAGCCTCGGGACGAAATTTATGAAGTGGCATCTTGTATATTTCGTCCAAGGCTTCATGCACCCATTATGGTGGCTTCAAAGTCCTGAAATCATCACTTGTAACTCCGTTATTGTTCCCCTTGCGCATGCCATCATCTCCATGCTTGTTCTTGCTCCAATGTTCATCCTTCTCCAAGCTAGGCCCTTCATTTGTAAGCAAAACAAATGTATCCAATTTAGGCAGCATCATATTCTCATGAACATTAGAATCATTACCAAGAAACGAAAGTACCTGGTAATTTAGTTGGCGTGCACGAGCTCTAGTAATTGGTCCAGTATGTATAGCAGCAGGGGCTGTGGGTGTAACAATTGTATTGATGTCCTCATCAATAATGGGTGCATGAAGCCTTGGACGAAATATACAAGATGCCACTTCATAAATTTCGTCCCGAGGCTATTTTAGGTGCTGCGTCACCTTATTATTGGGCCAGGCCCATGTAATTTCGAAATACATAAGTATAGGCTATTTTTAGAGTCCGTATGTGTGGGGAAACAAGAGATAGGGTTGATTTCGGACTCCTCCACCAAGGGCCACGAAATTCCCCCCCTCTTCCTCCATATATACAGCCCTTAGGGCATCGTTTAGACTTTGGGTTTTGTTTAGATTAAAAGTTCGCCATAGCTGCAACTTCGCGTACTTCGTTTGTGTTCAACGACCAGACAAAGGCGTCACAGAACCCCACCTTGATCAATAAAGCTTTCATCTTATATTCGCAATATCCAGATTGCAATCTTAGTTTCTTGCTTGTTCTTCGTTTGCTCGCAGGAAACAGACCTTCGTGGTCAGGTTGATCGTGCTCCGGCGTGGTCAATAACCTCTCGGAGTTGGTTTAGCGATTGCTAAGGCGCGACGTCCTCGCACGTTCGTAGTCGGATCGACAAAGTCGACTTCCACCAAAGCGAAATCCACCATCTCATCGAAAGACGGGACACCTTTGCCTCTATCAAAATTCGTCCGGAGCATTGAGTTGTGGACGAAACAATCTGATGCTGCAGCAGAATCCGAGTCAAACTACAAGTCCAAAGGTGTTACATCACCTCCACTTGGGCCCATTGGCCTTGTACGACCTAGATTTAGTTTTAGGCTGCCTCGGGACGTCCTCCCACCTCCTTGGCCGCCACCCCTTGCTCCTATATAAGTAGATCCATCTAGTAGCTTTTCCTGGGGATTTGTTTAGTTAAAAGTTAGCCATTGCAACTTCGTGTACTTCGTTTGTGTCCAACGACCAGACCAAGACCGCTTCCGGATCCCCACCATTATCAATACTTCATATATATTTGCAATATTCAGATTGCTTTATCATATTCTTGCTCGTTCTTCGATTGCTTGCAGGAATAGACCTTCGCGGTCAGGCTGATCGTGCTTCCAGCATCGTCAGTAACCTCAGGAGATTGGTTTAGCGATTGCTAAGGCGCAACGTTGTGCACGTTCGTAGTCGGATTGTCAAAGTCGTCTCCACCAAATCGATAGTTATCATCTCATCGAAAGATCGGGACACCCCCGCCTCTATCAAGTGGTATCAGTTTTCAGGTTGCTCGGTGAGAATTTCCAGTTTTCCTAGATTAGATTTATTTTCTTACCTATTGTCCAAGAAAAATCCACAAAAAAAGAGTTAGATCTATTCATCCTTTGTCCAAGCCAGTCTGAGCCTTTGCAATTTTCTTTTCATTGCTTGCATAGTTGAATTATCGGTTGCATCGTCGTGTCGAGTTGCTGGTCTTAGTGTCTAGGTCATTTAGAGTTTCGAGTTCTGTTCACATTAGTCACGTCGCCGCTGCATCGTTATCCCTTCCTTTGTCCACCACCCATCCATCAATTTCCTCCACGTGCTACCCACCGTTCATTGTCATAATCATAGTTGAGATCGTTCCCATCTTCGCTTGATCCAATCTACATCTTATCTAGTTTGTTTTGGAAAGAGGGGGAGAGAAAAAAAAAGATAGAGAAAAAAAACGAGAGAAAAAAAAAGTAAAAAAAAAAGTCAGAGAAAAAAAAGAAAGGAAAAGAAAAAAAAGTGTGAGAAAAAAAGAGAGGAGAAAAAAAAACAAAATTCGGATCTATCTAGACTCAATCTCGTAGTTCGGATTGGAATCTGTTTTGTGCACTGTTCAGTAAAACAGGCATAACTTCCTCATATGAAGTCTGTTTTGGCTCCGCGAGTACTCAAATGAAAGCTAGTGACGAGCCGCATCTAAATAGTTGCAGAAGCTAGTTCAGTATTTGGCACCTCAACACCAGCTTCTAAATAGGTCTACTGCTATTGTGATCTTCACTTATATCTTGCTGTCCAGAGCTACTTCATATCCTTTATTGATGCTAGTTGTGCTACGACGTGACCTCATTAGTGTTCTAGGCTCGCGTCTCTAGTGATTGGTCTAGTGATTGGTTTAGCGATTGCTAAGGCGCAACGTCGTGCACGTTTATAGTCGGATCGTCAAAGTCGTCTCCACCAAATCGATAGTTATCATCTCATCGAAAGATCGGGACACCCTCGCCTCTATCAACCACCACCACCCGCTGCACCTAACGCACCTCTCCAACAACAACAACAACAACGACTACCTCCACGTCGCGAAATAGACCTCCGCCGAGCGAGCCGTGTTCCTCTTGTGTTTGGCCAAACTGTTGGTGCTGCTGTTGATACTTCTGTGGCTCCTGCTGCTGATGCGGAGGAGGATGATTATGTGGGAGATTACGAGGATGAGGTTGTGATAGAGGCAAAGGTGTCCCGTCTTTCGATGAGATGATGGATATCGCTTTGGTGGAAGTCGACTTTGATGATCCGACTACGAACGTGCGAGGACGTCGCGCCTTAGCAATTGCTAAACCAACTCCGAGAGGTTATTGACCACGCCGGAGCACGATCAACCTGACCACGAGGGTCTGTTTCCTGCGAGCAAACGAAGAACAAGCAAGAAACTAAGATTGCAATCTGGATATTGCGAATATAAGATGAAAGCTTTATTGATCAAGGTGGGGTTCTGTGACGCCTTTGTCTGGTCGTTGAACACAAACGAAGTACGCGAAGTTGCAGCTATGGCAAACTTTTAATCTAAACAAAACCCAAAGTCTAAACGATGCCCTAAGGGCTGTATATATGGAGGAAGAGGGGGGAATTTCGTGGCCCTTGGTGGAGGGGTCCGAAATCAACCCTATCTCTTGTTTCCCCACACATACGGACTCTAAAAATAGCCTATACTTATGTATTTCGAAATTCCATGGGCCTGGCCCAATAATAAGGTGACGCGGCACCTAAAATAGCCTCGGGACGAAATTTATGAAGTGGCATCTTGTATATTTCGTCCAAGGCTTCATGCACCCATTATGGTGGCTTCAAAGTCCTGAAATCATCACTTGTAACTCCGTTCTTGTTCCCCTTGCGCATGCCATCATCTCCATGCTTGTTCTTGCTCCAATGTTCATCCTTCTCCAAGCTAGGCCCTTCATTTGTAAGCAAAACAAATGTATCCAATTTAGGCAGCATCATATTCTCATGAACATTAGAGAATCATTACCAAGAAACAAAAGTACCTGGTAATTTAGTTGGCGTGCACGAGCTCTAGTAATTGGTCCAGTATGTATAGCAGCAGGGCCTGTGGGTGTAACAATTGTATTGATGTCCTCATCAGGTTGCTCAAAATCAGAACTACGTGCAACCACCAGCACCACCACCAGCAGGTCGACCTCAGGTATATATTCGTAATGGTAGGCCTGCACCACCACCTCAGGTATGAGATGATGTCCATATTCCTAAACTGAAATTGAATATTCCACCATTTGAGGGTAGATATGTTCCTGATATATATCTTACTTGGGAGTTAGAAACTGAACAACGATTTACATGTTTACAATATCCCGAGGAGAGACGAGTTGCTGCTGCTGTTTGTGCTTTCACTAGTTTTGCATGTGTATGGTGGTCTGAACATTGTAGATTATATCCTATTCCAACTACTTGGGCTGCTTTGAAAACTGCTATGCGTACGCGTTGGGTTCCACCATATTATCAACGTGAATTGCTTCAAAAATTGCAGCGTTTAAGACAAGGGAAAAATTCTGTAGAAGAATATTATCAGGAATTACAAACTGGCATGATCAGATGTGGTATTGTTGAGGAGAATGAAGCTATGCTTGCACGTTTTTTGGGTGGACTAAATAGAGAGATTCAGACCATTCTAGACTATAAGGAGTATACTAACATCACTCGTTTATTCCATCTTGCTTGTAAAGCTGAACGTGAAGTGCAGGATCGACAAGCATTGGGGCGAACTAACTTTTCTGCAGGACGACCTTCATCATGGACACCACGTGCATCTTCTACTTCAACTGCACCAGCACCTCCATCCGGTGCCACCTCCAGCCGTGATACAAGAAAACAGGCACAACCACCATTATCTGCCAAGAGCGCACCTGCGGGGCCTGCACAGCATTCTCTTCTTCCATGGCATCAACAGGGCACACAAGTGATATTATTTGTCGTCATTGTAAGGGAGGAGGTCATTATGCGAGAGAATGCAAATCTCCGCGTGTGATGATTGCTACCGCGGATGGTGGATATGAGTCCGCTAGTGACTATGATGAGGAGACTTTGGCTCTTATTACACGAGAAGACCATGGTGGAGATGATTCTGATCATGAGACGCAATACATGGCTCCTGAAGACGCTGACAGGTATGAATGTTTAGTTGCTCAACGTGTTTTGAGTGTGCAGATCACACAAGCTGAGCAAAATCAGAGGCACAATTTGTTCCATACCAAGGGAGTTGTGAAGGAACGTTCTGTGCGCGTCATCATAGACGAAGGGAGCTGCAACAACTTGGCTAGCATGGAGATGGTGGAGAAGCTTTCTCTCACCACAAGACCACATCCACATCCTTACTACATCCAATGGTTGAACAACAGCGGCAAGGTTAAGGTAACACGTACTGTTCGTGTGCATTTTAGTATCTCTACATATGCTGATTATGTTGATTGTGATGTGGTACCTATGCAAGCATGTTCCTTATTACTTGGTAGACCATGGCAATTTGATAAAAATTCTGTGCACCATGGTAGAAACAATCACTATACTCTTGTTCATAAGGATAAAAATATTACTTTGCTTCCTATGTGATAGAGGCGGAGGTGTCCCGTCTTTCGATGAGATGATGGATATCGCTTTGGTGGAAGTCGACTTTAACGATCCGACTACGAACGTGCGAGGACGTCGCGCCTTAGCAATCGCTAAACCAACTCCGAGAGGTTATTGACCACGCCGGAGCACGATCAACCTGAGCACGAGGGTCTGTTTCCTGCGAGCAAACGAACAACAAGCAAGAAACTAAGATTGCAATCTGGATATTGCGAATATAAGATGAAAGTTTTATTGATCAAGGTGGGGTTCTGTGACGCCTTTGTCTGGTCGTTGAACACAAACGAAGTACGCGAAGTTGCAGCTATGGCGAACTTTTAATCTAAACAAAACCCAAAGTCTAAACGATGCCCTAAGGGCTGTATATATGGAGGAAGAGGGGGGGAATTTCGTGGCCCTTGGTGGAGGGGTCCGAAATCAACCCTATCTCTTGTTTCCCCACACATACGGACTCTAAAAATAGCCTATACTTATGTATTTCGAAATTACATGGGTCTGGCCCAATAATAAGGTGACGCAGCACCTAAAATAGCCTCGGGACGAAATTTATGAAGTGGCATCTTGTATATTTCGTCCAAGGCTTCATGCACCCATTATGGTGGCTTCAAAGTCCTGAAATCATCACTTGTAACTCCGTTCTTGTTCCCCTTGCGCATGCCATCATCTCCATGCTTGTTCCTGCTCCAATGTTCATCCTTCTCCAAGCTAGGCCCTTCATTTGTAAGCAAAACAAATGTATCCAATTTAGGCAGCATCATATTCTCATGAACATTAGAATCATTACCAAGAAACGAAAGTACCTGGTAATTTAGTTGGCGTGCACGAGCTCTAGTAATTGGTCCAGTATGTATAGCAGCAGGGGCTGTGGGTGTAACAATTGTATTGATGTCCTCATCATCCTCCCCTTCTTGAAATGAAGTCGTCCTCGACGGAAGTTCATCTTCCTCACCCAAATAAGGCTTCAAATCTGCAATGTTAAAAGTGGGACTAACCCCAAAATCTGCAGGCAGCTCAAGTTTATATGCATTATCATTTATTTTCTCTAACACCTTAAAGGGACCATCAGCACGTGGCATTAACTTTGATTTGCGCAAATCAGGAAATCTATCCTTACGCAAATGTAACCAAACACGATCTCCAGGTGCAAACACAACATGTTTTCTACCCTTATCTCCAGCAAGTTTATATTTAGCATTCATACGCTCAATGTTTTCCTTAGTTAACTCATGCATTTTTAAAATCAATTCAGCACGTTGTTTAGCATCAAAATTAACCTTCTCCGAAAATGGAAGAGGCAACAAATCAATAGGTGCACGAGGTAGGAAACCATACACAACTTCAAAAGGGCACATCTTAGTAGTAGAATGCAATGAACGATTATAAGCAAATTCAATATGAGGCAAGCATTCCTCCCACATTTTCTTATTTTACTTCAAAACAGCCCTAAGCATAGTAGACAACGTTCTATTGACTACTTCAGTTTGTCCATCAGTTTGGGGGTGACAAGTAGTACTAAAAAGCAGTTTAGTCCCCAACTTAGCCCATAAACATCTCCAAAAGTGGCTAAGAAATTTAGTATCACGATCTGAAACAATAGTATTTGGCACACCATGCAAGCGAATAATTTCACGAAAGAACAAATCAGCAACATTAACAGCATCATCGCTTTTATGACATGGTATAAAGTGTGCCATTTTCGAGAATCTATCCACGACAACAAATATGCTATCCCTCCCCTTCTTTGTTCGAGGTAAACCTAAAACAAAGTCCATAGATATATCCTCCCAAGGAACACTAGGTACAGGCAAAGGCATATATAAACCATGAGGATTGAGTCGTGACTTAGCTTTTTGACATGTAGTGCATCGAGCAATAAAACGCTCAACATCCCGTCTCATCTTTGGCCAAAAGAAATGTGTAGCAAGTACGTCCTCCGTCTTCTTCACGCCAAAGTGTCCCATTAATCCTCCTCCATGCGCCTCCTGCAACAACAAAAGACGAACGGAGCTAGCTGGAATGCATAGCTTGTTAGCACGAAACACAAATCCATCGTTAAGGACAAACTTGTTCCACGTTCTTCCTTCTTTACAATTCTGCATTACATCTTTAAAATCAGCATCATGCACATATTTATCTTTGATGGTCTCCAAACCAAATATTTTGAAGTCAAGTTGTGAAAGCATAGTATAGCGACGAGACAATGCATCAGCAATAACATTTTCTTTTCCCTTCTTGTGTTTAATGACATAAGGGAAAGTCTGAATGAATTCAACCCATTTAGCATGTCTACGATTCAGTTTAGCTTGACTTTTAATATGTTTCAAAGATTCATGATCAGAATGTATAACAAATTCTTTGGGCCATAAATAATGTTGCCATGTTTCTAAAGTCCGAACAAGAGCATATAATTCTTTATCATAAGTAGAATAATTCAGACTAGGCCCACTCAATTTTTCAGAAAAGTATGCAACAGGTTTGCCATCTTGTAATAACACACCTCCTAATCCAATTCCACTAGCATCACATTCAAGCTTAAAAGTCTTATTAAAATCAGGAAGTTGGAGTAAAGGAGCATGTGTCAACTTATCTTTCAATACCGTGAAAGCTTCTTCCTGTGCGGTACCCCAAACAAAAGGCACATCCTTCTTTGTAAGCTCGTTGAGAGGTGCAGCAATGGTGCTGAAATCTCTCACAAAACGCCTATAGAATCCAGCGAGGCCAAGAAAACTCCTCACTTGTGTGACCGTTTTGGGCTGCGGCCAACTCTCAATAGCTTCAATCTTGGCTTTGTCAACTTCAATTCCCTGTGGAGTAACAACATAGCCAAGAAAAGATACTCGGTCGGTGCAAAAGGTGCACTTCCCAAGGTTACCAAACAAATGTGCATCACGTAGAGCAATAAAAACAGCACGTAAATGTTCCAAATGTTCTTCCAAAGATCTGCTATAAATCACTATATCATCAAAATAGACTACCACAAATCGTCCAATGAAAACACGTAAAACTTCGTTCATTAGTCTCATGAAAGTACTAGGCGCATTAGTTAACCCAAAAGGCATGACTAACCACTCATATAATCCAAACTTAGTTTTAAATGCTGTTTTCCATTCATCCCCCAACTTCATACGAATTTGATGGTATCCACTACGCAAATCAACTTTGGAGAATGTTGTAGAGCCACTCAATTCATCAAGCATATCATCGAGCCTAGGAATAGGATGACGATAACGAATAGTAATATTATTAATGCCTCTACAATCAACACACATACGTGATGTACCATCCTTTTTCGGCACTAGAATAATAGGAACAACACAAGGACTAAGGGATTCGCGTATATAACCTTTGTCGAGAAGCTCTTGTACTTGACGCATAATCTCCTTCGTCTCCTCTGGATTGGTACGGTATGGTGCACGGTTTGGCAGTGAAGCACCGGGAATTAAGTCAATCTGATGCTCAATCCCTCGAATAGGCGGTAATCCCGGTGGCACGTCTTGTGGAAAGACGTCAGCGGACTCCTGCAAAATGTTAGTGACAGCAGGAGGCAAAGAGGAAGGCACGTCCTCGAATGAAAATAATGCCTCTTTGCACACAAAAGCATAGCAAACAGATTTGCTGAAATCTAGCTCATCAATATCAGATTTGGTGGCAAATAAACATGCACTTTTCAATTTAATTTCAGAAGCAACACTAGATGGTTTATTATTAGGCTTCATTCGTTGCTCAAATTCTTTTGCCACAATCTGATTTTCACTCTTATTCGTCTCCTGTTTTGCTTTATTAGCTCTATTAGTATCATCTTTCAAAATGGAATCAGGAGTCATAGGAAGCAAAGTAATATTTTTATCCTTATGAACAAGAGTATAGTGATTGTTTCTACCATGGTGTACAGAATTTTTATCAAATTGCCATGGTCTACCAAGTAATAAGGAACATGCTTGCATAGGTACCACATCACAATCAACATAATCAGCATATGTAGAGATACTAAAATGCACACGAACAGTACGTGTTACCTTAACCTTGCCGCTGTTGTTGAACCATTGGATGTAGTAAGGATGTGGATGTGGTCTTGTGGTGAGAGAAAGCTTCTCCACCATCTCCATGCTAGCCAAGTTGTTGCAGCTCCCTCCGTCTATGATGACGCGCACAGAACATTCCTTCACAACTCCCTTGGTATGGAACAAATTGTGCCTCTGATTTTGCTCAGCTTGTGTGACCTGCACACTCAAAACACGTTGAGCAACTAAACATTCATACCTGTCAGCGTCTTCAGGAGCCATGTATTGCGTCTCATGATCATAATCATCTCCACCATGTTCTTCACGTGTAATAAGAGCCAAAGTCACCTCATCATAGTCACTAGCGGACTCATATCCACCATCCGCGGTAGCAATCATCACACGCGGAGATTTGCATTCTCTCGCATAATGACCTCCTCCCTTACAACGACGACAAATAATATCACTTGTGTGCCCTGTTGATGCCATGGAAGAAGAAGAACGCTGTGCAGGCCCCGCAGGTGCGCTCTTGGCAGATAATGGTGGTTGTGCCTGTTTTCTTGTATCACGGCTGGAGGTGGCACCGGATGGAGGTGCTGGTGCAGTTGAAGTAGAAGATGCACGTGGTGTCCATGATGAAGGTCGGCCTGCAGAAAAGTTAGTTCGCCCCAATGCTTGTCGATCCTGCACTTCACGTTCAGCTTTACAAGCAAGATGGAATAAACGAGTGATATTAGTATACTCCTTATAGTCTAGAATGGTCTGAATCTCTCTATTTAATCCACCCAGAAAACGTGCAAGCATAGCTTCATTCTCCTCAACAATACCACACCTAATCATGCCAGTTTGTAATTCCTGATAATATTCTTCTACAGAATTTTTCCCTTGTCTTAAACGCTGCAATTTTTGAAGCAATTCACGTTGATAATATGGTGGAACCCAACGCGTACGCATAGCAGTTTTCAAAGCAGCCCAAGTAGTTGGAATAGGATATAATCTACAATGTTCAGACCACCATACACATGCAAAACTAGTGAAAGCACAAACGGCAGCAGCAACTCGTCTCTCCTCAGGATATTGTAAACATGTAAATCGTTGTTCAGTTTCTAACTCCCAAGTAAGATATATATCAGGAACATATCTACCCTCAAATGGTGGAATATTCAATTTCAGTTTAGGAATATGGACATCATCTCGTACCTGAGGTGGTGGTGCAGGCCTACCATTACGAATATATACCTGAGGTCGACCTGCTGGTGGTGGTACAGGTGGCTGCATGTAGTGTTGATTTTGATCAACCTCATCCTCATAATCTCCCACATAATCATCCTCCTCCGCATCAGCAGCAGGAGCCACAGAAGTATCAACGGCAGCACCAACAGTTTGGCCAAACGCAAGAGGAACACGGCTTGCTCGGCGGAGGTCTGCTTCGCGACGTGGAGGTAGTCGTTGTTGTTGTTGTTGGAGAGGTGCGTTAGGTGCAGCGGGTGGTGGTGGTGGAAGACGCGCGAGCAATTCATTAAACTTGTTATCGAGCTTTGTTTCGAACGTCTTCTCAAGGCCAGTGATCTTCTCCATGGCCTCTTCAAAATTGTTCAGCACATCTTGCACCTGTTCAGTCATCATTTGCTGAAACTTATCATGAAGCTCCTTGTTCGATAAATTCTCCCAGTCAATCTCGTCGGCTTGTGATCCTGGCATGGTTAGCAGCAATAGAAACACACAAGAATATGATCCGACAGACTACGAACAAGTGGTGGTGGTGGGTGTCACAAATCCGTCAAGCAAATCTCAAATTCTTACCAGTTCTTACCCAGCAGCAGGCGGTGATCGGCAACCGTTGTAGTCAAAAACTCTCAAAGCTTGGATAGAGCAATTACCAGGGAGAGTCAAACGCACGACGTAGATGTATGTGGAGCTGGGAAGGCTTATAATATGGTAGCAAAAAGGGTCAGCAATAATCAATTCAGAGATGCAAAGTTGAATAAACGCTCAACGACGGTACTGTGCTGGTCCTAGGCTAGACTGTGCTAGAGACGCGAGCCTAGAACACTAACAAAATCACGGCGCGGCACGTAAACAAGGGAAAAGCACACTCTGGAATTTTTTTTTTCGCTCTTTTTTT
>NW_025228119.1:192246-207411 GCF_018294505.1 Triticum aestivum
AAAATCACTATAATGGCGAGTGTCTCAAAACTCTTCTTAGCTCAAACTAACAGGACGGGCACGAAATTTTTTTCGACCAATTTTTTTTTTACTGCCCGGACCCAAAAACTGGAAACGGGTCAAAAAAAACTTCCTATAATGGCACCTGTCTCAAAACACTCAAAAACACCTAAAAATAGGATAGCCAGAAATTTTTTCGAAAAATGCGTTTTTGAAAATTTTTGGGCCTAAACGGAGCGTGGTTTCCGGACTCTTTTTTTTTCCGAAACCTACTCCGGCAAGGAAACACGAATCGGAATCTAGATGGATCTCGAAAACAAACCTAATATGACAAGAACTCGGATTGGTGGTGGATATATGGTGGTAGATGGCAGCGGTGGTGGTATATGACAGCTGTCGTGGTATATGGATACGGATTCGAAGTGGTGGCGGATAAGCGGTGGTGGTAGATGGCAGGGGTGATGATGATGGTGCGGCGGCGGCGTGACAACTTATGACCAGAACTCGAAACTCTAAAAGACTAGACTCTAAGACCAGCAACTAGACACGACGATGCAACCGCAAATTCAACAAAGCAAAACCCTAAAAAGATTATGCAAAGGCTCAGATTGGTTCGGATATGATGAACTAACCCTAATATATTTTTTTGTGGCTTTTTCGTGGACTGTAGGTATGAAGAACAGACTCGATCTAAACTACGAAAAACTGTAAAATCTCACCGAGCAACCTGGAAATATGATACCACTTGATAGAGGCGGAGGTGTCCCGTCTTTCGATGAGATGATGGATATCGCTTTGGTGGAAGTCGACTTTGACGATCCGACTACGAACGTGCGAGGACGTCGCGCCTTAGCAATCGCTAAACCAACTCCGAGAGGTTATTGACCACGTCGGAGCACGATCAACCTGACCACGAGGGTCTGTTTCCTGCGAGCAAACGAAGAACAAGCAAGAAACTAAGATTGCAATCTGGATATTGCGAATATAAGATGAAAGCTTTATTGATCAAGGTGGGGTTCTGTGACGCCTTTGTCTGGTCGTTGAACACAAACGAAGTACGCGAAGTTGCAGCTATGGCGAACTTTTAATCTAAACAAAACCCAAAGTCTAAACGATGCCCTAAGGGCTGTATATATGGAGGAAGAGGGGGGAATTTCGTGGCCCTTGGTGGAGGGGTCCGAAATCAACCCTATCTCTTGTTTCCCCACACATACGGACTCTAAAAATAGCCTATACTTATGTATTTCGAAATTACATGGGCCTGGCCCAATAATAAGGTGACGCAGCACCTAAAATAGCCTCGGGACGAAATTTATGAAGTGGCATCTTGTATATTTCGTCCAAGGCTTCATGGACCCATTATGGTGGCTTCAAAGTCCTGAAATCATAACTTGTAACTCCGTTCTTGTTCCCCTTGCGCATGCCATCATCTCCATGCTTGTTCCTGCTCCAATGTTCATCCTTCTCCAAGCTAGGCCCTTCATTTGTAAGCAAAACAAATGTATCCAATTTAGGCAGCATCATATTCTCATGAACATTAGAATCATTACCAAGAAACGAAAGTACCTGGTAATTTAGTTGGCGTGCACGAGCTCTAGTAATTGGTCCAGTATGTATAGCAGCAGGGGCTGTGGGTGTAACAATTGTATTGATGTCCTCATCACTATGACTCCTGATTCCATTTTGAAAGATGATATTAATAGAGCTAATAAAGCAAAACAGGAGACGAATAAGAGTGAAAATCAGATTGTGGCAAAAGAATTTGAGCAACAAATGAAGCCTAATAATAAACCATCTAGTGTTGCTTCTGAAATTAAATTGAAAAGTGCATGTTTATTTGCCACCAAATCTGATATTTGATAGAGGCAAAGGTGTCCCGTCTTTCGATGAGATGGTGGATTTCGCTTTGGTGGAAGTCGACTTTGACGATCCGACTACGAACGTGCGAGGACGTCGCGCCTTAGCAATCGCTAAACCAACTCTGAGAGGTTATTGACCACGCCGGAGCACGATCAACCTGACCACGAGGGTCTGTTTCCTGCGAGCAAACGAAGAACAAGCAAGAAACTAAGATTGCAATCTGGATATTGCGAATATAAGATGAAAGCTTTATTGATCAAGGTGGGGTTCTGTGACGCCTTTGTCTGGTCGTTGAACACAAACGAAGTACGCGAAGTTGCAGCTATGGCGAACTTTTAATCTAAACAAAACCCACAGTCTAAACGATGCCCTAAGGGCTGTATATATGGAGGAAGAGGGGGGAATTTCGTGGCCCTTGGTGGAGGGGTCCGAAATCAACCCTATCTCTTGTTTCCCCACACATACGGACTCTAAAAATAGCCTATACTTATGTATTTCGAAATTACATGGGCCTGGCCCAATAATAAGGTGATGCAGCACCTAAAATAGCCTCGGGACGAAATTTATGAAGTGGCATCTTGTATATTTCGTCCAAGGCTTCATGCACCCATTATGGTGGCTTCAAAGTCCTGAAATCATCACTTGTAACTCCGTTCTTGTTCCCCTTGCGCATGCCATCATCTCCATGCTTGTTCTTGCTCCAATGTTCATCCTTCTCCAAGCTAGGCCCTTCATTTGTAAGCAAAACAAATGTATCCAATTTAGGCAGCATCATATTCTCATGAACATTAGAATCATTACCAAGAAACGAAAGTACCTGGTAATTTAGTTGGCGTGCACGAGCTCTAGTAATTGGTCCAGTATGTATAGCAGCAGGGGCTGTGGGTGTAACAATTGTATTGATGTCCTCATCAATATTGATGAGCTAGATTTCAGCAAATCTATTTGCTATGCTTTTCTGTGCAAAGAGGCATTATTTTCATTCGAGGACGTGCCTTCCTCTTTGCTTCCTGCTGTCACTAACATTTTGCAGGAGTTCGCTGACGTCTTTCCACAAGACGTGCCACCGGGATTTTCCTTAGTTAACTCATGCATTTTTAAAATCAATTCAGCACGTTGTTTAGCATCAAAATTAACCTTCTCCGAAGATGGAAGAGGCAACAAATCAATAGGTGCACGAGGTAGGAAACCATACACAACTTCAAAAGGGCACATCTTAGTAGTAGAATGCAATGAACGATTATAAGCAAATTCAATATGAGGCAAGCATTCCTCCCACATTTTCTTATTATTCTTCAAAACAACCCTAAGCATAGTAGACAACGTTCTATTGACTACTTCAGTTTGTCCATCAGTTTGGGGGTGACAAGTAGTACTAAAAAGCAGTTTAGTCCCCAACTTAGCCCATAAACATCTCCAAAAGTGGCTAAGAAATTTAGTATCACGATCTGAAACAATAGTATTTGGCACACCATGCAAACGAATAATTTCACGAAAGAACAAATCAGCAACATTAACAGCATCATCGCTTTTATGACATGGTATAAAGTGTGCCATTTTCGAGAATCTATCCACGACAACAAATATGCTATCCCTCCCCTTCTTTGTTCGAGGTAAACCTAAAACAAAGTCCATAGATATATCCTCCCAAGGAACACTAGGTACAGGCAAAGGCATATATAAACCATGAGGATTGAGTCGTGACTTAGCTTTTTGACATGTAGTGCAGCGAGCAATAAAACGCTCAACATCCCGTCTCATCTTTGGCCAAAAGAAATGTGTAGCAAGTACGTCCTCCGTCTTCTTCACGCCAAAGTGTCCCATTAATCCTCCTCCATGCGCCTCCTGCAACAACAAAAGACGAACGGAGCTAGCTGGAATGCATAGCTTGTTAGCACAAAACACAAATCCATCATTAACGACGAACTTGTTCCACATTCTTCCTTCTTTACAATTCTGCATTACATCTTTAAAATCAGCATCATGCACATATTGATCTTTGATGGTCTCCAAACCAAATATTTTGAAGTCAAGTTGTGAAAGCATAGTATAGCGGCGAGACAATGCATCAGCAATAACATTTTCTTTTCCCTTCTTGTGTTTAATGACATAAGGAAAAGTCTCAATGAATTCAACCCATTTAGCATGTCTACGATTCAGTTTAGCTTGACTTTTAATATGTGATGAGGACATCAATACAATTGTTACACCCACAGCCCCTGCTGCTATACATACTGGACCAATTACTAGAGCTCGTGCACGCCAACTAAATTACCAGGTACTTTCGTTTCTTGGTAATGATTCTAATGTTCATGAGAATATGATGCTGCCTAAATTGGATACATTTGTTTTGCTTACAAATGAAGGGCCTAGCTTGGAGAAGGATGAACATTGGAGCAAGAACAAGAACGGAGTTACAAGTGATGATTTCAGAACTTTGAAGCCACCATAATGGGTGCATGAAGCCTTGGACGAAATATACAAGATGCCACTTCATAAATTTCGTCCCGAGGCTATTTTAGGTGCTGCGTCACCTTATTATTGGGCCAGGCCCATGTAATTTCGAAATACATAAGTATAGGCTATTTTTAGAGTCCGTATGTGTGGGGAAACAAGAGATAGGGTTGATTTCGGACCCCTCCACCAAGGGCCACGAAATTCCCCCCTCTTCATCCATATATACAGCCCTTAGGGCATCGTTTAGACTTTGGGTTTTGTTTAGATTAAAAGTTCGCCATAGCTGCAACTTCGCGTACTTCGTTTGTGTTCAACGACCAGACAAAGGCGTCACAGAACCCCACCTTGATCAATAAAGCTTTCATCTTATATTCGCAATATCCAGATTGCAATCTTAGTTTCTTGCTTGTTCTTCGTTTGCTCGCAGGAAACAGACCCTCGTGGTCAGGTTGATCGTGCTCCGGCGTGGTCAATAACCTCTCGGAGTTGGTTTAGCGATTGCTAAGGCGCGACGTCCTTGCACGTTCGTAGTCGGATCGTCAAAGTCGACTTCCACCAAAGCGATATCCATCATCTCATCGAAAGACGGGACACCTCCGCCTCTATCACCTTTACTCCAACTTCCTGATTTTAACAAGACTTTTGAGCTTGAATGTGATGCTAGTGGAATTGGATTAGGAGGTGTGTTATTACAAGATGGCAAACCTGTTGCATACTTTTCTGAAAAATTGAGTGGGCCTAGTCTGAATTATTCTACTTATGATAAAGAATTATATGCTCTTGTTCGGACTTTAGAAACATGGCAACATTATTTATGGCCCAAAGAATTTGTTATACATTCTGATCATGAATCTTTGAAACATATTAAAAGTCAAGCTAAACTGAATCGTAGACATGCTAAATGGGTTGAATTCATTGAGACTTTCCCTTATGTCATTAAACACAAGAAGGGAAAAGAAAATGTTATTGCTGATGCATTGTCTCGTCGCTATACTATGCTTTCACAACTTGACTTCAAAATATTTGGTTTGGAGACCATCAAAGATCAATATGTGCATGATGCTGATTTTAAAGATGTAATGCAGAATTGTAAAGAAGGAAGAATGTGGAACAAGTTTGTCGTTAACGATGGATTTGTGTTTCGTGCTAACACGCTATGCATTCCAGCTAGCTCCGTTCGTCTTTTGTTGTTGCAGGAGGCGCATGGAGGAGGATTAATGGGACACTTTGGCGTGAAGAAGACGGAGGACGTACTTGCTACACATTTCTTTTGGCCAAAGATGAGACGGGATGTTGAGCGTTTTATTGCTCGATGCACTACATGTCAAAAAGCTAAGTCACGACTCAATCCTCATGGTTTATATATGCCTTTGCCTGTACCTAGTGTTCCTTGGGAGGATATATCTATGGACTTTGTTTTAGGTTTACCTCGAACAAAGAAGGGGAGGGATAGCATATTTGTTGTCGTGGATAGATTCTCGAAAATGGCACACTTTATACCATGTCATAAAAGCGATGATGCTGTTAATGTTGCTGATTTGTTCTTTCGTGAAATTATTTGCTTGCATGGTGTGCCAAATACTATTGTTTCAGATCGTGATACTAAATTTCTTAGCCACTTTTGGAGATGTTTATGGGCTAAGTTGGGGACTAAACTGCTTTTTAGTACTACTTGTCACCCCCAAACTGATGGACAAACTGAAGTAGTCAATAGAACATTGTCTACTATGCTTAGGGCTGTTTTGAAGAATAATAAGAAGATGTGGGAGGAATGCTTGCCTCATATTGAATTTGCTTATAATCATTCATTGCATTCTACTACTAAGATGTGCCCTTTTCAAGTTGTGTATGGTTTCCTACCTCGTGCACCTATTGATTTGTTGCCTCTTCCATCTTCGGAGAAGGTTAATTATGATGCTAAACAACGTGCTGAATTGATTTTAAAAATGCATGAGTTAACTAAGGAAAACATTGAGCGTATGAATGCTAAATATAAACTTGCTGGAGATAAGGGTAGAAAACATGTTGTGTTTGCACCTGGAGATCTTGTTTGGTTACATTTGCGTAAGGATAGATTTCCTGATTTGCGCAAATCAAAGCTAATGCCATGTGCTGATGGTCCCTTTAAGGTGTTAGAGAAAATAAATGATAATGCATATAAACTTGAGCTGCCTGCAGATTTTGGGGTTAGTCCCACTTTTAACATTGCAGATTTGAAGCCTTATTTGGGTGAGGAAGATGAGTTTCCGTGGAGGACGACTTCATTTCAAGAAGGGGAGGATGATGAGGACATCAATACCATTGTTACACCCACAGCCCCTACTGCTACATATACGGGACCAATTACTAGTGCTCGCGCACGCCAATTAAATTATCAGGTACTTTCGTTTCTTGGTAATGATTCTAATGTTCATGAGAATATGATGCTGCCTAAATTGGATACATTTGTTTTGCTTACAAATGAAGGGCCTAGCTTGGAGAAGGATGAACATTGGAGCAAGAACAAGCATGGAGATGATGCCACGCGCAAGGGGAACAAGAACGGAGTTACAAGTGATGATTTCAGGACTTTGAAGCCACCATAATGGGTGCATGAAGCCTTGGACGAAATATACAAGATGCCACTTCATAAATTTCGTCCCGAGGCTATTATAGGTGCTGCGTCACCTTTTTATTGGGCCAGGCCCATGTAATTTCGAAATACATAAGTATAGGCTATTTTTAGAGTCCGTATGTGTGGGGAAACAAGAGATAGGGTTGATTTCGGACCCCTCCACCAAGGGCCACGAAATTCCCCCTCTCTTCCTCCATATATACAGCCCTTAGGGCACCGTTTAGACTTTGGGTTTTGTTTAGATTAAAAGTTCGCCATAGCTGCAACTTCGCGTACTTCGTTTGTGTTCAACGACCAGACAAAGGCGTCACAGAACCCCACCTTGATCAATAAAGCTTTCATCTTATATTCGCAATATCCAGATTGCAATCTTAGTTTCTTGCTTGTTCTTCGTTTGCTCACAGGAAACAGACCCTCGTGGTCAGGTTGATCGTGCTCCGGCTTGGTCAATAACCTCTCGGAGTTGGTTTAGCGATTGCTAAGGCGCGACGTCCTCGCACGTTCGTAGTCGGATCGTCAAAGTCGACTTCCACCAAAGCGATATCCATCATCTCATCGAAAGATGGGACACCTTTGCCTCTATCACTCTGCCTCAATCCACTTAGTAAACTTGTCAACCGCCACCAAAACATGGGTCTTTTATCTTTAGACCTCTTAAACGGTCCAACCATATCAAGCCCCCACACTACAAACGGCCAAGTTATTGGGATCATCCGTAGCTCTTAAGCCGACACATGAGCCTGTCTTGCAGATTTCTCACACCCGTCACACTTGCTAATGATGTCCTCTGCATCAGCACCGTCAACCAATAAAACCCATGACGAAAGGATTTAGCCACTAAAGACTTAGAGTCGGCATGATGACCACAACCGCCTTCATGAATTTCTCGCAAAATTTCATGGCCCTCCTCAGGAGAAATACAATGTTGGAACACACTTGTCATACTGCATTGCTGTAACTTGTCATTGATGATAGTCATGGATTTAGACCTCCTGGTTATTTGCCTTGCCAAATTTTCATCCTCAGGTAACTCACCCTGGGTCATATAAGCCAGATAATGCAAGGTCCAATCAGGAAAAAAATGAAGAGCCGCCACCAACTATGCCTCCGGGTCAGGGACAACAAGGTATCTTTAGATGGTAATGTGACTGAAGGATTGTGTAATACATCAAGAAACACATTAGGAGGCACTGACTTACATTGAGACCCAAGCCGGCTTAAGGCATCAGCCGCCTCATTATTCCGTCAGTCAAGGTGATCCACCTAATAACCCTTAAAATGACCAGCAATATTGTCAACCGCCCAGCTATAAGCTGCGATGAGTGGGTATTTAGAGTCCCACTTGCCAGAGACTTGCTGAGCATAAGATCTGAGTCGCCTAGACACCTGACTCGGCTTAAATTCATCTCTTTGGCCATACGAAGGCCATGTAGTAAAGCTTCATACTCAGCTACATTATTAGTACAAGGAAACATTAGCCTTAAAACATAACAAACTTTGTGACCTTGTGGGAAGTCAAAATAACTCCAGCCCCCGAGCCCTCTACTTGCCTGGACCCATCAAAGTGGATTGTCCAATATCTGTTGCCATGCTTCTCCTCAGGTGTCTGCAACTCGGTCCAGTCATTTATGAAATCCACCAAACCCTGAGATTTGATGGCTGTCATTGGCACATACTTCAAACCATAAGGTCCAAGTTCAATTGTCCACTTGGCAACCCAGCCTGTAGCCTCTCTGTTCTGAATAATATCCCCTAAAGGAGTAGAACGGACCACAGTAATAGGATGCCAAGAAATTATTGTTTCAGCTTGCGACTCGCCATGAACACTCCATACACTAGTTTCTGCCAATGTGGATATCGTTGCTTGGGCTCAATCAACACCTCACTGACATAAAACGCCGACCGCTGAACCGAGTATTCCTTACCCGTCTGCTTGCGCTCCACAACTATTGCCACACTATCAGCCTTACTATTAGCCACCACATACTGGAGCAAAGGCTCTTTCTCAATGGGAGCAGCAAGAACGGGCGGCTCAACTAGTTGTTTCTGGAGTGCCTCAAATGCCCCATTGGCAGCATCACTCCACACAAAGTCATCTGTCTTCTTCATCACCTGGCATAAAGGGAGTGCCTTCTCTCCCAGGTGACTTATGATGAGGACATCAATACCATTGTTACACCCACAGCCCCGACTGCTACATATACTGGACCAATTACTAGAGCTCGCGCACGCCAATTAAATTATCAGGTACTTTCTTTTCTTGGTAATGATTCTAATGTTCATGAGAATATGATGCTGCCTAAATTGGATACATTTGTTTTGCTTACAAATGAAGGGCCTGGCATGAAAAACAGGGATGAACACTGGAGCAAGATGATGGGATGCGCAAGGGGAACAAGAACGGAGTTACAAGTGATGATTTCAGGACTTTGAAACCACCATACGGAGTGCATGAAGCCTTGGATGAAATACACAAGATGTCGTGGAAAACAAACAAGGGTATGTGCTTTCCCCTGACTCGTACACGGACAAGTCAAGACCAAGCCAGGATGTATGAGAAACTAAGAGATTCAAAGGACCAACATGCAGGTCAGAAGGACCATGAACGAGCCAAGGAAGCAGGATATTGTTAAGAGAAGAAGCCTCCCTTGCCGGGCAGGTGAGCCCGGCAAGGGGCGAGGCCATGATGTGGAGTGAACCTCGAGACAAGGGTCGATCCATTGTTGGCCCGATCTTTCACGGCACAAATCTCCATCGCAGCAAGAACAAGTCGCGGGTTTACGAAGATGTTCGCAAATCCCACAGAAACAACACGCCAACCCCTCAATTTGAAGGAATAACGTGGACGAAACGTATAGGCTCGGTTTGTAATCTCCTATGCGTCGTGTCGCAGGAACTCATACGCCAGTAGAGATTTTAACAAGAATTCTCTAAACTCGATAATGGCCAGCGGCCGAAACACACGTGGTGTCTAATTCCATCACAAAATAACTTATTACATGACCCCGATGGCTTTATATATAGCCAAGTACTATATTTGGCGTGACCAACAAGCTGGCCGCACCCCTAATTACCTCCTCTCCTAATTCAAAAGGAAAACAATCTGGACCTATCTAAACAACACTAGGACTCTCTTTCGTTGCTGATATGCCTTCTCGTAAAATCTGTAGCTGGACCCCAGCCAATCGTCTTCAAGGATAATAATATCCACCGTAAAAACCTGTAGACATGCACCTGTAATTTTGGTGGTCTCATGTGACAGAAATAGGAAATACAATCTCCTAGTATTTTCTTCGAACGATCTAATTCTGGTGGCCGAATGTAACATCCCAAAATTTCAATTTGGAATGTTATACATTAGGTCATCATTGCATACCATATTCTATTGCATTTTAGCCTTGATCCTAGAAATTCTACGCAACTCAAGGACCCACGGAGAGAGTTGGGAATTTCATTATTTTCATATTTGAGTTTTCTCGAATTTTGAAAAGAGGACCATTTGATTTTAATTATTTTCTCTTCGAATATTTCTTTTATAAAAAATAAAAGAGAGAGGATAAAATGACTTCCTCAAAATAAAGAAATATTGGAGATTCAATATTAAAATCAAATAAGAATTTTATTCGGAGTTTTATCGCTATTTTATTTGAATTAGGAAAAATATGCGTTTTTCAAAATTGCATTATAGGCCCAAATAAATGTTCACCTTGTCCGCATATTTTTAGAGGACGGGGAAAAATTATTTCGGGATTTTTGGAGTCTGTTTAGTATTTATTTTCTTTCTTTTTCTGCATGTCGGATTGTTTTAAAAAAATGTAACCAACTCCGGGCCATACCCGGCCAGGACACCTCAGGCCGGCCTTTTTAAGCCGCGACCCCGGGACACCGACAGCCCAGCCGCCCCGCGCCCCCTCGCAAACCCTAGCTCGAGCCGCCGCCGCCCACGCCACAGACGCTGCTCGTCGCGCCCCGCCGCCGCTGCCACAGCTTCGCCACCCGCGAGCTGCCCCGCTGGAGCCCGCCACTGCCTCGTCGGAATCCCACCGGACTTGAGGTAGCCGTTGCCGGTTTTTCTTTTAAAACCGTTCGATTTTTAAAAAAAAACCCTAGTTCCGTTTTTTAGATCGGTTCGTCGGTTTTCTGTCAGTTTATTTATTTAGCGAACGCCCGTCCGTTCGTTCGTTTTAACGAACGATTTTCACCGTTTAACCGTAGACAGCGAACGTTCGTTCGTTAGCCGGTTCGTTAGTTTTTCTTTTTCTCGGATTTTTCGCGATTATTTTCGATCCCGATTTCTGATCCGATTTTCGTTTTAGTTTATCTTTTCGCTCGTTTATCGGAATCAGGCGATTCAAGCGCCTAGAGTTTCGTCTCGAAGCCCTCTTTCTATTTAATCAACTTAAACAAGTTTTTGCAACTATTAAATTTGACTTTAGTCCAGATTAGTAATCAAAGCATGTTTCTTTCGCAGTTTGAGTTTCATTGCTTTGTTTGATTTGATTCTTTTTGCAAACTGGAGTTCTTAAGTTGAACTTTCTGGTTAGATTTTCTTATTTGAGTTTTACCCATGCATCTTTGCTTGATTTCTTACTGTATGCTTGTTTGATTGCAATAGAGTACCCGGAGTGCGAAGCATGCTACTATGAGTCTCTGGGTTTCACGGATCATCAGCAAGGCAAGTAACACTTTGATCATACTCTTTACTACCCAGTTTTATTGCATTAGATCATTCCTCAAAATATTGCATGGTTAGGATCTAATTTAAATTGTGGGTTTGGGAAGTAGACGAGGTAGTACCTATTCACCTGTTTATTATCAAACCTATGGGAGTTACTTCTATGTTGCTTATATTGCTATGCTATGCTCGTAGACGTGGTTTGGGTTTGAGTGTATTCATGATAGATGTGAGTATTGTTAATTGATGGTTAACTTAAGGTGGCAACTTTAATACTCATTTGGGTGGATTGAGGCACCTGGGGAACCCAGTGTTGCCTGTATTTTTGGAAATCCCGGGGTACCGTGTGATTCTCCTATGGAATGCCACCCAGGCTCAAAGGGATCATAAGATTATTCATGCTAGAAACTTCCATGTGCAGCCACATGCCATTATGGGCTCTGGCATAGTTGAGTAAGTTGTGGGAAACCTTTCCATGATGGGCTAGCAGATGTATGGGATTGTAGGTGTACCAGCCTATCTATCGGTTAAGGGGACCTCTTCGGAAAGACTGTGTCTCAGTCATCCTGATGAGGACATCAATACCATTGTTACACCCACAGCCCCTACTGCTACATATATGGGACCAATTACTAGAGCTCGCGCACGCCAATTAAATTATCAGGTACTTTCGTTTCTTGGTAATGATTCTAATGTTCATGAGAATATGATGCTGCCTAAATTGGATACATTTGTTTTGCTTACAAATGAAGGGCCTAGCTTGGAGAAGGATGAACATTCGAGCAAGAACAAGCATGGAGATGATGCCATGCGCAAGGGGAACAAAAACGGAGTTACAAGTGATGATTTTGGGACTTTGAAGCCACCATAATGGGTGCATGAAGCCATGGACGAAATATACAAGATGCCACTTCATAAATTTCGTTCCGAGGCTATTATAGGTGCTGCGTCACCTTTTTATTGGGCCAGGCCCATGTAATTTCGAAATACATAAGTATAGGCTATTTTTAGAGTCCGTATGTGTGGGGAAACAAGAGATAGAGTTGATTTCGGACCCCTCCACCAAGGGCCACGAAATTCCCCCTCTCTTCCTCCATATATACAGCCCTTAGGGCACCGTTTAGACTTTGGGTTTTGTTTAGATTAAAAGTTCGCCATAGCTGCAACTTCGCGTACTTAGTTTGTGTTCAACGACCAGACAAAGGCGTCACAGAACCCCACCTTGATCAATAAAGCTTTCATCTTATATTCGCAATATCCAGATTGCAATCTTAGTTTCTTGCTTGTTCTTCGTTTGCTCGCAGGAAATAGACCCTCGTGGTCAGGTTGATCGTGCTCCGGCGTGGTCAATAACCTCTCGGAGTTGGTTTAGCGATTGCTAAGGCGCGACGTCCTCGCACGTTCGTAGTCGGATCGTCAAAGTCGACTTCCACCAAAGCGATATCCATCATCTCATCGAAAGACGGGACACCTTTGCCTCTATCAAGTGGTATCAGATTTCCAGGTTGCTCGGTGAGATTTTACAGTTTTTCGTAGTTTAGATCGAGTCTGTTCTTCATACCTATAGTCCACGAAAAAGCCAAAAAAAATTAGGGTTAGTTCATCATATCCGAACCAATCTGAGCGTTGCATAATCTTTTCTGTATTTGCTTTGTTGAATTTGCGGTTACATCGTCGTGTCCAATTGCTGGTCTTAGCGTCTAGTCTTTTAGAGTTTCAAGTTCTGTTCACAGGTTGTCACGTCGCCGCTGCCATATATCACCACCGCATCATCATCGTCGTTGTTGCCATATACCACCACCACATATTCACCGCCAATCCGAATCCATATACGCCACCACATATCCGCCGCCATCACGCCAATCCGAGTTCACCTGCAACATATATCCGCCACCTGTCCGTGTTCCACCAGATTCATCTCCGCCACCAGTCCGAGTTCCACCAGATTCATCTCCGCCACCAGTCCTAGTCCGAGTCCAGTAATTGTTGCATTGTTCTCGATTTCCAGATCACGCGACACTCCGAGTCGTGACAGAGAAGGACTCCCCAACTTCCGAGCCATCCGCAGAAGAAAAATAGTTCCAATTTCAAAAAAAAAAACTAAGTCTGGAAAATTCTGGCTAGGCAGTTTTTAGACCATTTGTAGACTTTTTCGAAAAAATTTTGTTGCGAAGCAAAAAAAAAAGAGGAAAAAAAGTGCAAAATAAAAGAGAAAAAAAAATTCAGAGTGTGCTCCTCCCTTGTTTACGTGCCGCGCCGTGATTTTGTTGGTGTTTTAGGCTCGCGTCTCTAGCACAGTCTAGCCTAGGACCAGCACAGTACCGTTGTTGAGCGTTTATTCAACTTTGCATCTCTGAATTGATTATTGCTGACCCTTTTTGCTACCATATTATAAGCCTTGATAGCTCCACATACATCGTGCGTTTGACTCTCCCTGGTAATCGCTCTATCCAAGCTTTGAGAGTTTTGACTACAACGGTTGCCGATCACCGCCTGTTGCTGGGTAAGAACTGGTAAGAATTTGAGTTTTGCTTGACGGATTTGTGACACCCACCACCACCACTTGTTCGTAGTCTGTAGGATCATATTCTTGTGTGTTTCTATTGCTGCTAACCATGCCAGGATCACAAGCCGACGAGATTGACTGGGAGAATTTATCGAACAAGGAGCTTCATGATAAGTTTCAGCAAATGATGACTGAACAGGTGCAAGATGTGCTGAACAATTTTGAAGAGGCCATGGAGAAGATCACTGGCCTTGAGAAGACGTTCGAAACAAAGCTCGATAACAAGTTTAATGAATTGCTCGCGCGTCTTCCACCACCACCACCCGCTGCACCTAACGCACCTCTCCAACAACAACAACAACGACTACCTCCACGTCGCAAAACAGACCTCCGCCGAGCAAGCCGTGTTCCTCTTGCGTTTGGCCAAACTGTTGGTGCTGCTGTTGATACTTCTGTGGCTCCAGCTACTGATGAGGACATCAATACAATTGTTACACCCACAGCCCCTGCTGCTATACATACTGGACCAATTACTAGAGCTCGTGCACGCCAACTAAATTACCAGGTACTTTCGTTTCTTCGTAATGATTTTAATGTTCATGAGAATATGATGCTGCCTAAATTGGATACATTTGTTTTGCTTACAAATGAAGGGCCTAGCTTGGAGAAGGATGAACATTTGATGAGGACATCAATACAATTGTTACACCCACAGCCCCTGCTGCTATACATACTGGACCAATTACTAGAGCTCGTGCACGCCAACTAAATTACCAGGTACTTTCGTTTCTTGGTAATGATTCTAATGTTCATGAGAATATGATGCTGCCTAAATTGGATACATTTGTTTTGCTTACAAATGAAGGGCCTAGCTTGGAGAAGGATGAACATTGGAGCAAGAACAAGCATGGAGATGATGGCATGCGCAAGGGAAACAAGAACGGAGTTACAAGTGATGATTTCAGGACTTTGAAGCCACCATAATGGGTGCATGAAGCCTTGGACGAAATATACAAGACGCCACTTCATAAATTTCGTCCCGAGGCTATTTTA
>NW_025228120.1:0-3076 GCF_018294505.1 Triticum aestivum
AGGCATGACTAACCACTCATATAATCCAAACTTAGTTTTAAATGCTGTTTTCCATTCATCTCCCAATTTCATACGAATTTGATGGTAGCCACTACGCAAATCAACTTTGGAGAATATTGTAGAGCCACTCAATTCATCAAGCATATCATCTAGCCTAGGAATAGGATGACGATAACGAATAGTAATATTATTAATGCCTCTACAATCAACACACATACGTGATGTACCATCCTTTTTCGGCACTAGAATAATAGGAACAGCACAAGGACTAAGGGATTCGCGTATATAACCTTTGTCGAGAAGCTCTTGTACTTGACGCATAATCTCCTTCGTCTCCTCTGGATTGGTACGGTATGGTGCACGGTTTGGCAGTGAAGCACCGGGAATTAAGTCGATCTGATGCTCAATCCCTCGAATAGGCGGTAAACCCGGTGGCACGTCTTGTGGAAAAACGTCAGCGAACTCCTGCAAAATGTTAGTGACAGCAGGAGGCAAAGAGGAAGACACGTCCTCGAATGAAAATAATGCCTCTTTGCATACAAAAGCATAGCAAACAGATTTGCTGAAATCTAGCTCATCAATATCAGATTTGGTGGCAAATAAACATGCACTTTTCAATTTAATTTCCGAAGCAACAGTAGATGGTTTATTATTAGGCTTCATTTGTTGCTCAAATTCTTTTGCCACAATCTGATTTTCACTCTTATTCATCTCCTGTTTTGCTTTATTAGCTCTATTAATATCATCTTTCAAAATGGAATCAGGAGTCATAGGAAGCAAAGTAATATTTTTATCCTTATGAACAAGAGTATAGTGATTGTTTCTACCATGGTGTACAGAATTTTTATCAAATTGCCATGGTCTACCAAGTAATAAGGAACATGCTTGCATAGGTACCACATCACAATCAACATAATCAGCATATGTAGAGATACTAAAATGCACACGAACAGTACGTGTTACCTTAACCTTGCCGCTGTTGTTGAACCATTGGATGTAGTAAGGATGTGGATGTGGTCTTGTGGTGAGAGAAAGCTTCTCCACCATCTCCATGCTAGCCAAGTTGTTGCAGCTCCCTCCGTCTATTATGACGCGCACAGAACGTTCCTTCACAACTCCCTTGGTATGGAACAAATTGTGCCTCTGATATTGCTCAGCTTGTGTGACCTGCACACTCAAAACACGTTGAGCAACTAAACATTCATACCTGTCAGCGTCTTCAGGAGCCATGTATTGCGTCTCATGATCAGAATCATCTCCACCATGTTCTTCACGTGTAATAAGAGCCAATGTCTCCTCATCATAGTCACTAGCGGACTCATATCCACCATCCGCGGTAGCAATCATCACACGCGGAGATTTGCATTCCCTCGCATAATGACCTCCTCCCTTACAACGACGACAAATAATATCACTTGTGTGCCCTGTTGATGCCATGGAAGAAGAAGAACGCTGTGCAGGCCCCGCAGGTGCGCTCTTGGCAGATAATGGTGGTTGTGCCTGTTTTCTTGTATCACGGCTGGAGGTGGCACCGGATGGAGGTGCTGGTGCAGTTGAAGTAGAAGATGCACGTGGTGTCCACGATGAAGGTCGGCCTGCAGAAAAGTTAGTTCGCCCCAATGCTTGTCGATCCTGTACTTCACGTTCAGCTTTACAAGCAAGATGGAATAAACGAGTGATATTAGTATACTCCTTATAGTCTAGAATGGTCTGAATCTCTCTATTTAATCCACCCAGAAAACGTGCAAGCATAGCTTCATTCTCCTCAACAATACCACATCTAATCATGCCAGTTTGTAATTCCTGATAATATTCTTCTACAGAATTTTTCCCTTGTCTTAAACGCTGCAATTTTTGAAGCAATTCACGTTGATAATATGGTGGAACCCAACGCGTACGCATAGCAGTTTTCAAAGCAGCCCAAGTAGTTGGAATAGGATATAATCTACAATGTTCAGACCACCATACACATGCAAAACTAGTGAAAGCACAAACGGTAGCAGCAACTCGTCTCTCCTCAGGATATTGTAAACATGTAAATCGTTGTTCAGTTTCTAACTCCCAAGTAAGATATATATCAGGAACATATCTACCCTCAAATGGTGGAATATTCAATTTCAGTTTAGGAATATGGACATCATCTCGTACCTGAGGTGGTGGTGCAGGCCTACCATTACGAATATATACCTGAGGTCGACCTGCTAGTGGTGGTACAGGTGGCTGCACGTAGTGTTGATTTTGATCAACCTCATCCTCATAATCTCCCACATAATCATCCTCCTCCGCATCAGCAGCAGGAGCCACAGAAGTATCAACAGCAGCACCAACAGTTTGGCCAAACGCAAGAGGAACACGGCTTGCTCGGCGGAGGTCTGCTTCGCGACGTGGAGGTAGTCGTTGTTGTTGTTGTTGGAGAGGTGCGTTAGGTACAGCGGGTGGTGGTGGTGGAAGACGCGCGAGCAATTCATTAAACTTGTTATCGAGCTTTGTTTCGAACGTCTTCTCAAGGCCAGTGATCTTCTCCATGGCCTCTTCAAAATTGTTCAGCACATCTTGCACCTGTTCAGTCATCATTTGCTGAAACTTATCATGAAGCTCCTTGTTCGATAAATTCCCCCAGTCAATCTCGTCGGCTTGTGATCCTGGCATGGTTAGCAGCAATAGAAACACACAAGAATATGATCCTACAGACTACGAACAAGTGGTGGTGGTGGGTGTCACAAATCCGTCAAGCAAATCTCAAATTCTTACCAGTTCTTACCCAGCAGCAGGCGGTGATCGGCAACCGTTGTAATCAAAAACTCTCAAAGCTTGGATAGAGCGATTACCAGGGAGAGTCGAACACACGACGTAGATGTATGTGGAGCTGGGAAGGCTTATAGTATGGTAGCAAAAAGGGTCAGCAATAATCAATTCAGAGATGCAAAGTTGAATAAACGCTCAACGACGGTACTGTGCTGGTCCTAGGCTAGACTGTGCTAGAGACGCGAGCCTAGAACACCAACAAAATCACGGCGCGGCACGTAAACAAGGGAAAAGCACACTCTGAATTTTTTTTTCGCTCTTCTTTTTTTTT